>NC_134825.1:631506-718705 GCF_004210375.1 Tachypleus tridentatus | reverse complement strand
TGACGTTTCGTTTTACGCTTTGTTCAAGAGTTACATACAAATTAATAAAATGTAAATAATCAAAACAGACACAGAACAACAGTTAATGTCAAACAATAACAAAACTGAATCAGGAAACGAAGTTGTTCTGTCTGCTTTACCATGTTTGATAAGTAATGACTTCTTTAGAATAAAATACACGAATGTGTTTTAACACGTTCGTGTACTGAGCGACAGAGTTTACCAATGTATTTATCATCACACTAGGGATATACCATTTCATAAATTATATGTTTAACAGCACAGCAGTCATCCAAACCAATATCTATAGCAAGACAATTTTATTTATATTTATTTACTGAGGGTTTAATTAAAAAAGTAATATTTAAAGTTTTGTCTACAAGTTTTGTACCTACAAATACCACACCCAGTCTGTTTTTTGTACCTACAAATACCATACCCAGTCTTTTTTGTACCTACAAATACCATACCCAGTCTGTTTTTTGTACCTACAAATACCATACCCAGTCTGTTTTTCATACTTCAAAGCTAATTCGTGACTAATCTATTCCTATTGTAAAAAGGAAGAAATTATAGCTTACAATGTAGTACTAAGAGATGTTATTTTAGGTTAAAGCCAACAACTCACTATACACTTAATATAGGTATTACTTTAGGCTAAAGTCAATAAGTGACCGTACGCTTAATAGAGATGTTACCTCTGTCCAAAGTCAACAATATTTAATATAAATGCTACTTGTATCAATGTGACAATGTAGATATTATATCTTTCGTTTTGTTAGACCAGTTATTTTGAATTATTATGTTTAAAAAAATATCGTGACGTCCCAACCCCAGTAACAGGTAAGTCTACGGATTTATACCGCCAGAAACCGGGTTAAAATAATCGTGGTGGACAGAGTACGTATAGATGTGTTATTCTTAACTACAAACAAACTGTAATGATAGCAACATTTTTATTTATTTATTCTTCATTATAAAGTAGTTTGCCGAAAGCTCATTAGTATGTGTGTTTTCTTATAGCAAAGCCACATCGGGCTATCTGCTTGAGCCCACCGAGGGGAATCGATCCCCTGATTGTAAATCCGTAGACTTACCCCTGTACTAGTGGTATACATTCATTAGTGTCCCCAAGTTCAAAAATAATAAGTTTGTGTGTTTAGAATTAAGAAGAAAGTTCTACAATGGGCTATCTCTGCTCTGCCCATCACGGGTATCGAAACCCTGTTTTAGCGGTGTAAGTACATAAGGGATGGGAGTAATAAGTATAGTAGTTTCTCATACTTTTATTTCTTCTTTAAATAACTCACTAATTCAGTAGTGAACAATGATCTGTTGTAGTGTAACTCTTATTTCATACAACTAATAATTCATAACCATTTAGACATTCTCTGTTACGTCATACCTTCCTCTGGCCAAAAAATATGCAGCTTATGATAAAACACAGCTTACAACAGTTTTTATTGAAAATATGTTTTAAACTCCACTGAAATTACATTTGTATTAAGTCTGGGGCTAGCAAAGAAGCTTTGTGTTACCTTGTCCTTTACTTGTCTTATATTTACTGAAATTTCTGATATATATATATATAAGTAATTAATATTAAGTAATGTCCGATTGAGGTTCAGAAAACGAGAAAGGATTTCAAACGTTTTAATGTTATTTAATCAATAATGTATGTTCCATTATTATTAATTACTTCCTGCCAATGATTCACAAGCTTCTGAATGCCACTTTTATAAAAGTCTTCAGGTTTGGAGGAAAAGAATGTAGAGAGGGTAGTTTTGACATCTTCATGTGTTCTAAGTGCTTTTCCATCAACATAGTTCTGCAAACTTTGTAATAGATGATAATCAGATGGGACAAGGTCTGGAGAATAAGGAAGATGTGGAAGTTTTTCCCAGTCTAGTTCTTGAATCTTCACAGATGTAATTCTTGCTATATGGAGCTGTGCGTTATCCTGGTGTAACACAACACCTTTACAATTGATCAAAGCAGGCCTCTTTTCTTTTAGTGCAACATGCAAGCAGCACTCTAACTATTGACAATAGAAGTCTGATGTAATCGTTACATTGAATGGGAGCAACTCAAAGTGGATCACACCAACAATATCCCACCAAATGCTTAACAAGACTTTCCTAGGGTAGAGGTTCATTTTGGGCTGAGCTTTTAGCCAGAGTACCTGCGCTGAGCTATTGTCTGTGGCGTTTAACATTTTTATAAAATATCCATTTTTATGTCCAGTCACTAACCTGTCAGAAAAGGTGAGTTACATTCACGGAAGTGCAGAGAAGTGCAAATGTCCACTTTTGCCCTTAGGTTGGCTTCTGTCAAATCATGGGGAACCCTTTTTTCCAAGTTTTGACACCTTTCCAAGCTATTGCAGATGACGGTGAACTGTTAAATGGGTTGAATTAAGCTTCTGTGATAGTTCTTTAACTGTTACACCCCAATCTTTATCAAGTGCAGAGAACAAGTCATCATTAAACTCAACAGGATGACCTGAACGTGGTGCATCACTTAAGCTGTAGTCACCTGATCTGAACTTTTGAAACCATCTTCGATATTTTCTTTCATTAAGAGATTCCGTATTATAAACACCTTGAATGTTTTGTGTTGTTTCTGCTGCACTATTGCCTTTCTTAAACTCATAAAGCATTATATACCTAATGTGCTCCTCAGACACATCCATCTTCATAAGAGTTTATTTAATTAATGATCTGAAAAAGTGGAGTAAGATTAAATTCTTTTATTTGTGTGAACATTTTTATACACGTCCTACCACATATTTTAGTCGTTAAAGCCTTCTACAAAGACAGAAATCATGATGCACTTTCTTTGTTAAAGTTTCGAACATTACTTGTGGGATGGCATGAGGGTTATTATTCCACAGGTATATTAGCTGATATATTGAGGATACAACTTTCTTGATTTTTCTATAGCAATTGTGGACAACCACGTGTATAACACCCTGAGAAAAATAGAATTAACCACGTGAATAGCATCTGTACCCTGAGAAAAATAGAATTAACCACGTGTATAGCATCTGCACCCTGAGAAAAATAGAATTAACGTTTCACGTTGATTCACTTGGACATTTCTTTCACGTTTTTCTGTTTTTCAAGTCAGAAATAGTGTAGCAAAATTTCATCCAAATTCAAGATTAGCACAAATGTGTTAGCCTGTGCAAAAACTGTGTCAGGTCTTTGGCAGAACCTTTCACAAATGTATTTAAGACTAGTATTTAAAGATGGAACATTTAAAGTGACATACGAGTTTAAAATCCTAGATAAGATATAAACTACTGAACTGAGGACGTAGAAGAAATATGTTTTAAATGATTTATCCACTGACGTAAGGACACACAGAAAGTTAATATTAGTCACAGGGCTAGAACATACAAAGAGTACGTATTAGCAAGTCAGCTTGGGACATGCAATTACCTATAGTAATTTTAAATCACTGAGTTGGGAAATAAAAATTGTTTGTTTTAATAACTTATCTGAGAACACACAGAACCACAGATCTGATGAAATGGAGCCTCATTATCATAAGTATTATTTCTCACAGCAATTATTAAAAGACTTATGTTTTTAACTTGTAGGTCAGAAGCGTCACAATGAAGCCTGAAATTCGAGGATGCATTGGAGCTTCCATTGTGGCTATACTGGCGGGGTTTCTAGTAGTGGCAGCAGGTGTCGCCACCATGGCCTTGATTGTTCTTCACTCATCAACTACGACAGACATCTTGAGCTGGTGGTTCCTTATTGGCGTTATGGCGAGTGGGTTTTCATCATGACACTTGGCTTCTTAGGAAGTGTATGCGCATTCTTTGGCCATTTGTCAACAACAAGAAACCAAGTTGAAGCAAAAGTCAGATTACCGGTTTCTCCTGCTTATGTCGGTGTAGCTCCCCCTCCTGTACACATGTATCAACAACCATCTCAACACATACAAATGTGGTCTCCGTATCATCAAGGATATGGGCTGCCGGAACAAGTAGATATTTTATCTGCACAACAGATGGCACAACAAGCTGGGATCTGAACTTTAATATGTGTTTTAACTTGATTGGTTGGTTGGTGTTTATTGGCGCAAAGCAACTAAGTTTTTTGTTAGTTGTACGCGTGAACGTAGAAAATAAATGAAATAATAATCATTCAATTACCTTCAACAGTAGCAACAAACATAGTTTTCGTAACAAAAATTAGAATTACAGAAATATTACTGATAAAGATAGCAGTGAAAACCACAAAATGCTTGAACTGTCAGTGTCTAAAGAGTTGTAAAGCAAGTTTCTTTGATCATGAAATAATAAACGTTTTCATAAAACTAAAAAGTTATTTCTGTATAAAAATAAAATTTTATAACATTTTCATGCCAGGAATTAAAACAGAGAAGATCTTAGTTTGTTTGTGTTTTCACGTAAAGTTACACAAGGGCTATCTGCTCTAGCCGGCCCTAAATTAGCAGTGTAAGACTAGGAGAAAGGCAGCTAGTCATCACCATCCATCGTCAACTCTTGTGCTACTCTTTACCAACGAATAGTGGGATTGACCGAACATAACAAAACGCCCACGGCCAGGGCGTAGATTTTTACACCCGATGGGGAATGATTTTGCAACCACTTGTGTGGACTGTTCAATTTACAAATTGGTAATCTCTGATTACGTGAACCTGAAAGCTGTAAACATGCAGTCACAGAGTAATCTTGTTGCCACGATACTTGCATGTATACTTAGGCCTACTGACTGATACTTACGAACTATCGCTCAGATCGAAAAGCTTAAAAGCACGCCTATATTAAAGATGTACATTTCGGCTACTGAAAAAGCCTACATCTAGGCCTAATTATGTAATTCGATTGGTAAGAATACGAGAATCACAAGAACAAACACATAATTTGAAGGCCTGTGGTGCAAAAAAACAATTCAACAGACCAAACTGTAGGGGGGAATGATTGTATGCACCATACCCCCACCTAAAATGAAGGGGATGTATCCCATCTATCCTTCCAGGATCTACGCCCTGCCCACGGCTGAAAGGGCGAGCCTGTTTTGTTTGACGAATATTCGAACCTGCGACACTCACCGCTTGGCCTTGCAGGCCGAAGATCTTTGTAACATATTATTTGTTTTTAAAAGCTAGAATAGACGTAAGATATCTTATTGAAAAGCGGTATGTCTACGGACTCACGCTGCTAAAAACCAGGTTTAGATACTCATGGTGGGCAGAGCACAGATAGCCCATTGTGTAACTTTGTGTTTAATTCAAAATAACAACAAAGCAACATCTTATTGAAAGGCAACAAATTAACTAGTTTTATAGTTGATATCTTATTGAAGGACATTTAATTATGAATAAAATGAATGAAAGAAAGTGAATTGTGTAGAATAATACATCAACTACACTATACCTGCTATATCCAGTTAAGACGTAACCTTCCGTTAAACGTGAAGGTTATTTAGGTCAAATGAGAAAGAACAGGTAAAGTAGTGGTTGAGACGCTAATTATTACAGCAAAAAAATGTGATATAGATTAAGATGTTAAAGTGTAATTTTGCATCAGTTTTATTTGCAACACATCAGAACTAGGGTGAGATTTGTTTATTATTAAATTATTTTAGCATCAGAGCATGATATTAATTATTATTTATTAATATGGACACATGGCTGACCTTCGAGTTAATTCTCTGAACCGGTTATACAACTGATTTTAAGAATTGACCTTCTCACAAAGTTATCGGCCACATACAATTCCATACGTATTTGTGATTGATTATTAAGGTGCAATGTCTTGATGTCAACATGACATCTGTCATTCCATACGTTTATTTTAGTACAATGTCTTGATGTCAACATGACCATCTGTTATAAGTGTGGAGAGGGGCGCTCGACTCGTAATCTATGGGTCACAGGTTCGAATGTCCATTACCAAACATTCTCGCCTTTCCAGGCATTATACTGTGACGCTTAATCCCATTATTTGTTTTTAAGAGTATCTTAAGAGTGGGTGGTGTTGACTGGCTGCCTCCCGTCTGGTTTTCCACTGATAAATTACGGACGGCTAGCGTAGATAACCTTCGAGCAGCTTTTGCCTTAAATTCAAAACAAACAAATAAAGTGTTATAGTGTTTTCTAACAGGCATACGTTTTCATAGCTTAAGAAAAGACAAGTTGATGTTGAAATTATTTAGTAAACAGAAAAAAAGCAAACAAAATATTTCAAAATCATGACATAATTACATAAGTACGTAACACTTGTTTCAATTAACATTTTACTTAACATAAAAATCTAGTAAATTATTTAGTTTTATTTATAGCTATTTGATTCCTGTCCATCGTGAGACATCAGTAAATTTGCGAACTTACGTTGCTAATATCTGGGGCTCGATTCCCAGCGATAAATGGAGCAGATAGATCAATGTGGCTTTGCTATAAAATATAAAGCCTACAACATATCATGTTACTCACATGTCTCCAATAATATATTAAAATTTAAGAATACTTTATAAAAGGAAGTATTTTATGTCACCTTAATGCTTGATTATTGATGTAGGCAAACGTGTAGAATGTGTTTCCTCATTCCAACTGCGTCGTAAATCTAAACTTTTTGTTTGCCACCTGGTATTTAAATATACGAATATATAATTAGATTGTTTGTTTACTGTTAACCACACAATGGGCTTTTAAACCAGTGGTTCCCAACCAGGGTGCGAGATAAGCGTTCCAGGGGTGTGAGATAACATTTCAGTTTTCATTGTTTATATTAAGGGTACTGTCCTACATAGTGTTTATGTTTATATTAAGGGTACTGTCCTATATAGTGTTTATGTTTATATTAAGGGTGCTGTCCCATATAGTGTTTATGTTTATATTAAGGCTACTGTCCCATATAGTGTTTATGTTTATATTAAGGGTACTGTCCTATATAGTGTTTATGTTTATATTAAGAGTATTGTCCTATATAGTGTTTATGTTTATATTAAGGCTACTGTCCTACATAATGTTTATGTTTATGTTAAGGGTACTGTCCTATATAGTGTTTATGTTTATATTAAGGCTACTGTCCTATATAGTGTTTATGTTTATATTAAGGCTACTGTCCTATATAGTGTTTATGTTTATATTAAGGCTACTGTCCTATATAGTGTTTATGTTTATATTAAGGCTACTGTCCTATATAGTGTTTATGTATATATTAAGGCTACTGTCCTATATAGTGTTTATGTTTATATTAAGGCTACTGTCCTATATAGTGTTTATGTTTATATTAAGGGTACTGTCCTATATAGTGTTTATGTTTATATTAAGGGTACTGTCCTATATAGTATTTATGTTTATATTAAGGGTACTGTCCTATATAGTGTTTATGTTTATATTAAGGGTACTGTCCTATATAGTGTTTATGTTTATATTAAGGGTGCTGTCCTATATAGTGTTTATGTTTATATTAAGGCTACTGCCCTATATAGTGTTTATGTTTATATTAAGGGTACTGTCCTATATAGTGTTTATGTTTATATTAAGAGTATTGTCCTATATAGTGTTTATGTTTATATTAAGGCTACTGTCCTACATAATGTTTATGTTTATGTTAATGGTACTGTCCTATATAGTGTTTATGTTTATATTAAGGCTACTGTCCTATATAGTGTTTATGTTTATATTAAGGCTACTGTCCTATATAGTGTTTATGTTTATATTAAGGCTACTGTCCCATATATTCAAAAATTACGTTTGATTTTTATTTCTTATTTTCTTGTTACAGATGTAGCTTTTTACCTTGTTACGATAAACTATCGTTTCTACCGTCGCTGTCGCAGACCGAAATCTGAATGTACAATTGTAAACAAACAACAGACGAAACGTAAACGTGACCAAAATACTTGGCACAACTAATTAGGTTACGTTCGTGAACACCGTCTTACAGTGTCTATTATTTATTAATGTTATGTATTCACGTGATCGTGACTCGAGAAACTTTCAGAAGTATCCAGAATTAATCGATGACGTCATGTGACATATATTCGAGAATGTTCTAGAAAGTTTCGCAGAGTATATAAATCCATGGTAGTTAGTGCATTGTTGATTTTGTGTTTGTGCAAAAAAAAACTTCATTATGTTAAAGAAAAGTAAATAGAATGATGATTATGTGAAGTTTGATTTCACTTGCATCGGAACAACTGAGGATCTGCAAAAACCCCAGTGCATGCTTTGTGACGCTGTCCTTTCAAAGGCAAATTTGAATCCATCAAAGCTGCAGGAACACTTCAACAACCTGCATGGTGGAGCAGCTGTTGCAGGCCATAATGTTGAATCATTGAAATGTAGAAGTGCCTGCTTTGATTCTCGAGCAACCCTTCCAAAATTAGGTTTTATATCTGCTGACAAACCACGGCTTCATACCACGTGGCGTATAAAGTAGCCAAATCAGAGAAGCTTCATACAATTGCAGAAGAGGTGATAAAACCATGTGCATTAGAAATGGCAACGATTGTTCTGGATAAAGAAGCCTCAAACAAGCCGTTATCAAGTAATGTTATTCAAAACCGAATTGGTGATTTGAGTTCGGACATTTTGGACCAAGTTATCGCAAATATCAGGGCTAGTCCCTTGAAAATCTCTCTCCAATTGGACGAAAAACTGATGTTTCAAATTGCAGTCAACTAATCGCACTAGTGAGGTATGTCCATGATGGTGCCATAATGGAAGATTTCCTGTTCTGTGAAGACCTGAAAACAACCACAAAAGGGAAAGATGTCTTCCAGTGTGTGAAGGACTTCTGTTAAGACCATCAACTGGATTAGGGGTCGCGCTCTGAATCACCGCCTCTTCAAGTCGCTTTGTGAAGGTTTTGGAAGTGAGCATTCAGTTTTGCTTTTCCACACAGAAGTCCGTTGGCTGTCACGTGGGAGAGCTTTAACGCGCTTGTTTGAACTGCGAAAAGAAGTCTAAACTTCTCTGAAGGAACGTAACCATGATCTGCCCGGAGAAATAGAATCACAAGAATTCAACCAAATGCTACCCTATTTGAGTAATATTTTCACTCGTATGAATGATCTGAATGTATCTCTTCAAGGGAAAAACATGAGCATATTGAAATGCTGCGAAAATTTAAATGCTTTCAAAGAAAAGTTATATATTTGGTATCGACGAGTTAAAAGAAGGAATCTTTCAAATTTTCCATCACTCGAAGAAATGGTAGGTGAGGATGAATCCCTAATTCCATGTGTGTGAAGAAATTGTGGGTCATTTGGAAATACTATCAAAGTAATTTGATGGATATTTTGGAGGAGAACTGGAAACTTCTGAAGAATGGATTATGAATCCATACTCCTTCAATTTGGATAATATGTCGGATGATGAAGAACTGGAGGAAGATCTTATTGAACTGCGCACAAATCGAGTTCTCGAAATGCAGTTTGAAAGCAAAATTTTGGAACAATATTGGTGTTCGGACATGTTTCCAAGACTTTGTGAAAAAGCACTAAATGTGCTCATCCCATTTGTGACGACATACTTATGCGAGTTTGATTTAGTGCCCTTTGTCAATCAAGACAAAATCTAGAAATCGCTTGAGTGCACAGGCAGACTTGTCGATTACTATTAGAAACAAAGTGTCACGCTTTGGAAAACTCATAAGAAATAAACAGGAACAAAAGAGTCATTTAATTTAAATTGGCTTATAAACATTTGAACATTTCAATTTCAAAGAAATTTCATTTCATGCATGGATGAAAATTTATTTTTTTGTAGGCCATGTAGGGTTTATACAACTTTTAGTTTGTTGTAATATTTTTTCTTTTCCAAATGTTTCGTTTTTGTTTATATATCATTAAAAACTGATTATAAAAATTTGTTTTGGCCACCTTCGCCTTTATTCTTAAATAAATAATTACTGTGAGGGGTGCGAGAACATATTAAATTTTTTTAGGGGTGCGGGGCATAAAAAAGGTTGGGAACCACTGTTTTAGACTGTACCCACAATTCGTATCAAAACCAGATTTTTAGCCAAATACGTCTTCACATTGCTGAACCACTGAGAAACGTAACTGTACAATAAGTTGTAGGCTGTTGTTTGTATCTTATTTTGTTTTTGCTGTAAGTGTCTGACCCTTAATCACTGTTTCCAATCTTCCAATTATTTAATCAATACGTTACTACGATATCACATTATGTTATTAGAAGAGGCGTTTTTACTTTAACTCTAAAACTCTTGATTTCATAAAGTTTGTTTGCTGTTGTTTTTAAATAAATTAAAAATAAATTATTAACAAAATAATTTGTTCGATTAAATTTTGCAATGATTTTTTTTTAAACATAAAAGATTAGAAGTGGATAATCCCTTAGATACAACAGATTGGATGGTCTGAAGATGTGCGCTTTAAACACAACAGACTAAATTGTCCAAAGATGTGAACATTAAGTAGAACAGACAGTATGGTCTAAATATGTGTATCTTAAATACAACCGACTGGATAATCTAAAGATGTGCACTTTAAATACAACAGACTGGATGGTCTGAAAGGGTCCATCTTTAAATACAATAGACTGGATAGTGTCAAGAGGTGCATCTTTTCTAATAATTTTAAGAACGTGTTTGTTTTAGGATTTACAAACATCTTAAAGAGTTACTAGAAGTCACAAGTAACACCTAGATTTAAGAGAAATCCCACTTGAATATTTGCTCCTAATAAAATTGTTAGATTGGGATGATATTCGTCTATTTACTAAATTTCGAGCAAAGATACTTGTGCGCTCTCTGTATTAGTAATCCTTAACTTAAAATTTTAAGAACTTTCTCAAACCTCTAATGATATTCCTACCGTCTTTTTAACCATTAATAATTACCTATCCATTAAACGTTTAGATCATGAAAGAATGAGAAATACTGTTTCTTCCAAATAAAGGTTACAGCTAGAGGACAGCGTTGGAGGTCAAAGTAGTTTGATAAGTTCCTCTGCAAATCAAAGAACAAAAAGAGCCAGTTTAGTTCCTTGTGATGGTTGGTCTCATGACAATTGGATCCTTGAGGTATTGGAAGAAGGTACGTTATAATGAAAACTAACTGATCAAACCAAAGACTGGAAAAAGGGCGAGATGCATAAGTTTACAGAGCTGATAAAAATATATTTTAAAGTATGTTTCAAGTTTGGTTTTCATGCTGCTAGAATTGTGCCTGTCGGCATGGAAGCTGGCACTCTCTCATTATATTACAGAAATAAATTAAGAATCGTGAGATTTGCATAGGGCAGAATGTAAGTACTTTGATAACTCAAACATTGAAACTAAAAGTCTGAGGTATGTCCTTACTGATATTCCTGTAAGAAGTGGATGTGACCACCCCAGTACTTTACACATTAAAGAAACGTTTATAGCTTTGAAGTAATGATGTCTCACTCAAGGTTTTTGAAACAACCAAGTTGTTATTGGAATCTCCTCTGTTACTAGAAGAAGTCAAGGGAATCGTTCAACGACATTTTCCCTATTTTATGGTGGAAATGAGAGAATTGCATTAATGATTACTGATGTAAGTTATACCAGAGTAGAAAATAGATTCTAGGTCTTCAGTGATGTTAGTAACAAAAAATGCATCGAATCCTTACCTGATATGTAGAAAAAATAACAACAATGCTATGAATGGATGCAATTATAACAAGAAAACTCTTAGTTCACGACCCATGGGAGTACAGCTAAAAGGTATGTCATGCTAAACAGCCCAGTCCAGAATCAGTTCTTGTATTCATTTCTTGCAGTTACAAGAAAACAAACATTTAATAGCTGCTTGTCAGACCAAAATTAGAGATTTAAGTGTTTTAGTGCCTGTAGTTGTTCTAATTATAAAACAATAAGTTATTTGAAGAAAATGAACTGGCTGAGACTTTAGAAAGTTAAATTGACTCACACGTGAATAACGATAAAAGTTATTTATACTTTCTGGAAGTAATTATAAGTGTTTACGTTGTACAGTGATACTCTTGTGTCGAAACGTGGCCTAACATCAACTAAACAACAATTTAAAACGTTAATATTGAGAAATTTAAAAATCTTTCTTTCCTAATGAAGGTTCCTGTAATTACGGGAGATAAATGCAAGGATATGGATTAGTGAAGAAAACGACTGATTTGTTTTACTTCACTTGATTAATCTGAAACAAATAAGTATATTTTAGATAATTAATACTCTGGTTAACTTGACACACACGAGTATTGCTGCCATTCTATAATATACTATCATTCTAAACTCTAAAATTAACCCTTACAATAATGTTTCTGTTGGCCAACAACTTAAATATTGAATATCCCCCACTAAGTGTAACAGATTTTCACTGTGTATGGTACATTATCTGAGTTTGTGACTCCTTTACCTCCAAGTATTATGCATCACCATGTGTTTAGTTTAATTACACAGCAAAGTTACTAATTAATTGAGTTTAGTACATCATATTTAAGATTCAATGTGGATTTTGTTTTCTTACTACAGTGTTACTGTGTACTTTTTATAAATTTAGACTATTATTACTATATTGATTGGATATCGAGCGCTTAGGCGTATTTACAGTTAAAGATACTATAAGGTGGATTTAGACACTAAATCTAGATTATAATTACAATACATATACTGTTTTCAATTCTATATATAATAATAAACTAATGTGTCTGTCTATGTGGGATCGCTATTGCTCCAACAGAAACTTCAAATTCTGCACGCTTTCTAAAAACCCTGATAGTGTGCATCTGGATATTATTACTTACCTACGCTCGTACGCATTTTATATTCGAGATGCCTCATAATATACCACATAAAAAATAAATGTGTCTGTCATAACTCCTAGAGAAACAAACTTAAAAACCTGAAACTTTGCACCCATGCTAAGTGGACCCTGAGTGTGTGCACTTGAGTGTTATTAATTATCTTATCCACTTGTGTATGTGCATGCTCATCTAACGAAAACCACATAGAAAAGAAGTGCTTTCTTATGTCACAGATATAAATCACAGCTATAAAAAAAAGACGTGGTTGTTCATGTCTGTGCATGTGTGACCGCTATAGCTCCAAGAGGAAAGAATCTAAAAAGCCAGTGTTTTGGGGTAATAATGCGTTCCAACAGTGGCTTTTACACCATGTGGCTAAGCCTAATATTGTAAAAAGTGTTTGTACTGAACGTATTGGTAAGAAAATTAAAAAATATATTTGTTGTTGTATAATTTAGAGTCTGTATTAATTAATTAATTAATTATATAATTTAATTAATTAAATATATTTTATTTGTATATAAATTTAAACTTGGATCGATATTCTTATTTCATGTTAAATGTTGGATCGATATTATTACTCCATGTTAAATGTTGGATCGATATTTTACTCCATGTTAAATTTTGGATCGATATTCTTACTCCATGTTAAATTTTGGATCGATATTCTTACTCCATGTTAAATGTTGGATCGATATTCTTACTTCATGTTAAATGTTGCATCGATATTCTTACTCCATGTTAAATTTTGGATCGATATTCTTACTCCATGTTAAATGTTGGATCGATATTCTTACTTCATGTTAAATGTTAAATCGATATTCTTACTCCATGTTAAATTTTGGATCGATATTCTTACTTCATGTTAAATGTTGCATCGATATTCTTACTCCATGTTAAATTTTGGATCGATATTCTTACTCCATGTTAAATGTTGAATCGATATTCTTACTCCATGTTAAACGTTGGATCGATATTCTTACTTCATGTTAAATGTTGGATCGATATTGTTACTTCATGTTAAATGTTGGATCGATATTTTTACTTCATGTTAAATGTTGGATCGATATTCTTACTTCATGTTAAATGTTGGATCGATATTCTTACTCCATGTTAAATGTTGCCTCGATATTCTTACTTCATGTTAAATGTTGGATCGATATTCTTACTCCATGTTAAATGTTGGATCGATATTTTTACTTTATGTTAAATGTTGGATCGATATTCTTACTTCATGTTAAATGTTGCATCGATATTCTTACTCCATGCTAAATTTTGGATCGATATTCTTACTTCATGTTAAATGTTGGATCGATATTCTTACTCCATGTTAAATGTTGAATCGATATTCTTACTCCATGTTAAACGTTGGATCGATATTCTTACTTCATGTTAAATGTTGGATCGATATTCTTACTTCATGTTAAATGTTGGATCGATATTCTTACTCCATGTTAAATGTTATGCTCATGGCTCTAGGCTTGGTTTTCTCATAGAGGTCCGGCAAGGCCAGGTAGTTAGGGCGCTTGACTTGTAATCTGACGGTGGCTAGTTCGAATCCTCGTTACACTAAGCATGCTTGTCCTTTCAGTAGTGGGGGCATTATAATGTGATGGTTAATCCCACTAGTCGTTGGTAAAAGAGCAGACGAAGAGTTTCTTTGGGTGGTGATGACTAACTTCCTTTTCTATGGTGACCTTAATGACCGAGAGCAAGATATCTGGTATTCCTCAGTGCTGGATGTACACCACGTGTCCTGTCTCATGCCCACAATGTGTACATGACTTCTATAGAAATGTCACGTACACAATGTAGACGAATTTATCATTGTTAAGAAGCTGTAGATACATAACTGGTCATAGCTGATGTATAACTGGTCATAGTTGATGTATAACTGGTCATACTGCAGGCCAGAATATCTTCATTCCAGTTATCTCATTTGACTTGCCATTTCAATTGAGACGTCTCCAGTTCGACTGGTTTTGTCATGAGTATAAACAATGCTCAGGAAAAATCACTCCAGGTTGTTAGTCTCAATCTGTAAAGTCCATATTTTTTATATGGCCAGCTTTATGTTGGATGCTCCAGGGTAAGTGATAATAAGATCCATTTCGTCTTGATGGTAAAACAATCAATATTATCCATCCTACTGTAACGGTAAAGAACCGTAACAGATTCTGATAAAATATGATATAAACTTGCTACATCAAATGTGAATGTGATATATTTAGTGCAATAATAAAGTTCTTTGATGATAAATAATTCTTAATTTACTGTATTTTCTTCACGGATTTTTTATGTTTCTGGAAAATAAAAAAAAATGTTTAAAATAATTTTGTTTGTTTAACTATGCTATAGTATGTTCAAAATACACACACTGATATTGTTAACTAAAACATATCAACCTAGTGTACTTTGACTAGTATAGTCCGGTAACAAATAAGTAGACCTGGCATGGCCTAGCGCGTTAAGGCGTGCGCTTCGTAATCTGCGGGTTCGAGCCCGAGTCGCGCCAAAATATACTCGCCCTCCCAGCCGTGGGGGCGTTATAATGTGACGGTCAATCCCACTATTCGTTGGTAAAAGAGTAGCCCAAGAGTTGGCGGTGGGTGGTGATGACTAGCTGCTTTCCCTCTAGTTGCTTTGTGCGAAATTCCAAAACAATTAAGTAATATCTTAAGAATATAATTACAACATATTCATTGTCTTCTATTCTACACGCCCCCTAGTGGCACAGCGATATGTCTACGAACTTATAACAGGAGAAACCGGGTTTCGATACCGGTGAAGAACAGAGTACGGCAAGTCCATTTTCTAACGTTTTGTCTGATTACAAATAAAATATTCCATATATTGATATAATAAATAAGTACAGTGTACCTAATTTATTGTTACAAAACATTTACTGTTCATTATTCTACAGTTTGCTCTAACAAATAAGTTTAAAGTGTTTAAACAATCACTACGATATATTTATTGGTTGGTATGGTAACAAAGTCTGACGTATTTAAAATATTTGTACGATACTGTAATAAATAAGCGCAAAGTGTTTACTTTATAATTATAAAACATTCACCGTTTAAAGCCAAGCGTAGTTTTATTTAATACAATCTCTAAACTAACTGTACTTTGTAACCATCGTACACGTAAATACAGTAAGTAACGTATATTTAAGTTTTCAAAGTTCGCTACTCTGTTTTTTTTATCTTATATTATTTTTATTTTATATCAGTATTGCGTGAAGCAAACAAAGATCCAGCCTTATCTGTAAACTACAGGTACACGAGTCTGTTTGTTCTTCTTTATCAACAGCCAAGCCTGAACTTGAGCAATACAACGGTTAATATCACTTAAACGCCATATTGGAACCACAACGTTAGTTTTGTGAGCTTTGTCCAAAAAAAAATCAGTAAGTATCAAGAATATAATATATTTTGATCTTTATATTTTTAAACAATTGGTTGACAAATGAACATAAAGCAAATTAGATGATAAAAATGACGTTCAAACATCTAATAACTTAACATTATTGAACAAATGATAAAATAAACATTTTTAATCGTTACTTGTGTTATAAATAAGAATACAATATTTTATTTTAATACCAGTGTATTATATCACTGGGTTGTGACTGCTATATTTAGCGTCATATTTTCTAAGCTATCACTTCTTACTTTTTCACGTAGAGGAAAGAAAAAAAATATTGTTTTTGTTTGTTTTTATTTAAGGAAAAAAACATAAACAATTCACTCTACCCATCACTGGTATCTAAATCTGATTTCTAACATTATAAGTCTACAAAAGTACCACTGGTATCTAAATCTGATTTCTAACATTATAAGTCTACAAAAGTACCACTGAAAGTAATATTGAAACTTTCGAAAATTCTAAATGAACTATCCAATGTTTAGAAAAAAAACTATACTAATTTATACTTAATTTAAAGAGTATGAAACTATTCCCTTGTTACATAGTTTGTATTTACTTTAAACACGTAAAAAATTGTTCCCTTGTGACATAGTTTAATGTATACATATATGAAAATATTACCTTGTTTCATAGTTTAATCTGAACACGTATGAAACTATTTCATTAATATATAGTATGTATTACATTTACACATCTACAAACTATTCCCTTCTTATACAGCTGGCATTAAGTTTGAATATATATAAAACTATCCCCGAGTTATATAGTTTATATTTAAACACATATAACACTGTTCCTTTCTTAAACAGTTTATATTTAATTTAAATACATATAAAACTATTCCCTTGTTATATAGTTTATATCTAATTTACACAAGTATGAACCAATTTTCTCGTTATATATTCTGTTATCAATTAACAGCCTCTTTTCACACTATTAACTTCCAAAACTACCAAAAAAATTCAACACCTAATATCAAACTATTAAATAACAAAACTTCCAGAAAAAATTCATTTTCTTCCTCAAATTGTAATTATTGATTAAAAACAACAGCCAGTTTCATAACGTACTAAACATATCATTCAACCAGTGTTGTTGTGTTACAAAATAGTTTCATTGTTCCGCATTATTCAAAAAAACCAATTAGTGCTGTTGTGTTAGAAAAAAATCGCTTTTAATTTATTACTTACTTTTTAGGTGAAGACAAGTCATCAGTATATATATAACCACTGTTTCTTTAGGTGAAAACAAGTCATCAGTATATATATAACCACTGTTTCTTTAAATGAAGACAAGTCATCAGTATATATATATAGCCACTGTTTCTTTAGGTGAAGACAAGTCATCAGTATATATATAAAACCATTGTTTCTTTAGGTGAAGACAAGTCATCAGTATATATATAAAACCACTGTTTCTTTAGGTGAAGACAAGTCATCAGTATATATATATAGCCACTGTTTTTTTAGGTGAAGACAAGTCATCAGTATATATATAGCCACTGTTTCTTTAGGTGAAGACAAGTCATCAGTATACATTACCATACATGCTTTACATGTGTACAGGTTATCTGCATACATTAACACAGTTCCTTTGCATATAGACAATTCATCAGTATACATTATCACAGATGCCTTACATGTGGACAAGTTATCTGCATATATTAACACAGTGATGTCGAGAAAACCTACTTGTAGAGAAATATATATGTAAAAACGGCTCGTTTGGGTTGAGAAAATATTTTACATAGGAGATCGAACAACGTTTCGACCTTCTTCGGTCATCGTCAGGTTCATAAAGATATAAAGAGGTAACTAACTGAAAGCTGACAAATTAGCAACCCTCATAGAATTCACCACGATGAAGACAAACTTTATGTTCAACAACCACAACTATATACAAACAAATGGCCAAAGCATGGGCAACCCAGTATCACCAGTTCTAGCCAATATTTTTATGACACAAATTGAAACACAAGCAATTAACACAGCATTACATCCACCACTATATTGGTACAGATACGTAGACGACACAATTGCAGGTTTCACATATACAGAACACACTTATTTTTTTCAATCACATTAACTCTATACATCCCAACATTAACTTCACATGTGAACAGGAAGAAAACAATCAAATATCATTTCTTAACCTCAAAATTACAAGAACCGATACACAATTTAAAACAGAAATCCACCGAAAAATCACCCATACTGGACTACACATTCCTTGGGACTCAGCACACGAAATAAAACAAAAACTCAACATACTAAGAAACCAAATAAACACAGCCATAAAACTGTGCTCACCAAATAAATTAACGATGAATTAGACAAAATAAAACAATACTTCATCAACATCAATAAGTTTCCTCCACAAATCGTAGAAAACATTATACGCACACACCTAGACAGAAAGCAAAATCAACCAACAAAAGTAAATATATCTCACGAATTAAATAATCAGGAAACCATATAGTGCTGTATACCATATATTCCCGACATCAGCAGAAAAATAACCAACATTTGGCAAAAACTAGTAACAAAATATGATATTCCAGTTAATACCAAATTTATTCAAAAACCAGGCACAAAATTTAGGTCTATGCTATGTAAAAATTACACTGACAAACACCACACCAACATTATTTATAAAATGCAATGTGATAACTGCCACGATTTCTATATTGGAGAAACAAGTAGAAAAATGGAAACCAGATTCAAAGAACATAAAAAGTCACCTTCACACGTTTTCGAACACTGCAAGTCAAATAACCACAACATAACCATAGAAAACACTCAAATACTAAATAAAGAAACAAACATAAACAAACGCAAAATTAAAGAAGCCTTACTTATACAACAACTTAAACCCAAAATAAACCAATATAAAGGAACGCCTTTATACCTATATTAATATAACAAAATAAATAAAATTATATATTCAAACATCTAACACCGCCCACTTCATTCTGACACCCAGTTACACAACCCCTTTCAAACATTTGGTCAGCTTCCGGTCAGTTACCTCTTTCTTTCTTCGTGAACCTGACGATGACCGAAGAAGGTCGAAACGTTGTTCGCTCCTCTACGTAAAATATTTTCTCAACCCAAATGAGCTGTTTTTACATATATATATTAACACAGTTCCTTTACATATAGACAAGTTATCAGTATACATTACCACAGATGTTTTACACGTAGATGAGTCATCACTATACATTACCACAGATGTTTTACACGTAGATGAGTCATCACTATACATTACCACAGATGTTTTACATATAGACAAGTTATCAGTATACATTACCACAGATGTTTTACATATAGACAAGTTATCAGTATACATTACCACAGATGTTTTACATGTAGATGAGTCATCACTATACATTACCACAGAGACATTAGATGTAGACAAGTGTTCAGTAAACATTACCACAATTAATTTACATGTAGACTCAGAGACGTTGAACATTCTCTGATTACAAAATATCCCGAAAGAGAAGATAACTTGATATTCCAGTCTGTTATTATTCTTTGCTTACCAAGTCTAAGAAAGGTCTTCCAATGGGGAATTGAAACCACTAAAAATTCTAATTACTATTAACTTGAGTGGCGTCCCTTTTTTGTTTTAGGTCTAGTAAAAACAGTAACCTTCGTTATTTCATATGTATGACTTGTTTCAAGAAAATATTTACTTCATCTATAGACAAAATTCCAGATTACATGTAGATATTTATAGATTAATGGATTCAGACAAAATTCCAGATTACATGTAGATATTTCGATCTATTGATATTTTATAATAGTTACTTGAACTTGTGTTTGCTAACTGTCACGTATGAACGATTCTGAATCTCTAATTTGTTTCGCTTCAGCATTTTAATACGTTAGTTCCTGTCAAGTGAACTTTATAATCTATGTTATTACCAATGGTTTGTATTGTTTCTTCTCAGTACTTTTAAGAACGTGTACGCATACACTATCATAATATTTTTCGTTTGTGTTGCAGGTACACTTATAGAAATAAACGTCTTCTTGTTTGTTTCAGAATATTTTCCTGCTCTTTTGACTCTTTGAATGAAAATGAATTTTCTTTATATATTTTAGGAAACATGGCACCTGGAAAAGGATTTATTGGTATAAAAAACTTTCAAGCAATAGCAATCTGCACATGTGTCGGGGCTTTCATTGGACTATGCCTAATGATAGGTGGCGCTGCAATCACAGGAGTAGCATATACGGAAGTACCTCCTCCATTCGATGATCCAAATTATGACCGCTATCAAGGTTCGAATCCGAGGCGTGTTATCGGTCCGATTATGATGGTATTTGGCGCTTTACTCCTCTTCGGCGGATGCTGTTTCATAGGATGTGCATTCTGGTCTTTCACGAACAGACAAGATAAACCTCCAGAGAGAGAAATGAACCATCGTGGGAAATTCTAAAAATGGTATTTACGTATTGAGAATCACATGTTTAGTGAATTACAGATAGGAATGATGAAAAGGCTAACTAAAAGTATAATAAATATGTATTTGTCTGCTATGACCAACAGACATTTCAACTGAAATATCTCTTCCTCTCAACTGATCTGATTGCAATGCAATTCTCGTCCATTCTATCTTGTAACCTTTACATACAAGTGATTCAGTAATCTGCATCCCAGCTTGATCTAGTAGTCTGTATGCTGGCTTGTTCTAGTAGTCTGTATGCTGGCTTGATCTAGTAGTCTGTATCCTGGCTTGATCTAGTAGTCTGTAACATGGATTGGCCTAGTACTCTGTAACATGGCTTGATCTAGCAGTCTGTATCCTTACCTGATCAAGTAGTCTATATCCTAGCTTGATCTAGTAGTCTGTATCTTGGCTTCATTTACTAGTCTGTATCTTGGCTTGATCTAGTAGTCTGTATCCTGGCTTTATCTACTAGTCTGTATTTTGGCTTGATCTAGTGGTCTGTATCCTGGCTTGATCTAGTAGTCTGTAACATGGCTTGATCTAGTAGTCTGTATCCTGGCTTGATCTAGTAGTCTGTAACATGGCTTGATCTAGTAGTCTGTATCCTGGCTTTATCTACTAGTCTGTATTTTGGCTTGATTTAGTAGTCTGTATCCTGGCTTGATCTAGTAGTCTGTATCCTGGCTTGATCTAGTAGTCTGTAACATGGCTTGATCTAGTCGTCTGTATCCTGGCTTTATCTACTAGTCTGTATTTTGGCTTGATCTAGTAGTCTGTATCCTGGCTGGATTTAGTAGTCTGTATCCTGGCCTGATCTAGTAGTCTGTATCCTGGCTTTATTTACTAGTCTGTATTTTGGCTTGATCTGGTAGTCTGTATCCTGGCTTTATCTACTAGTCTGTATTTTGGCTTGATCTAGTAATCTGTATCCTGGCTTGATCTAGTAGTCTGTATCCTGGCTTGATCTAGTAGTCTGTATCTTGGCTTGATCTAGTAGTCTGTATCCTGGCTTTATCTACTAGTCTGTATTTTGGCTTGATCTAGTAGTCTGTATCCTGGCTGGATTTAGTAGTCTGTATCCTGGCCTGATCTAGTAGTCTGTATCCTGGCTTTATTTACTAGTCTGTATTTTGGCTTGATCTGGTAGTCTGTATCCTGGCTATATCTACTAGTCTGTATTTTGGCTTGATCTAGTAATCTGTATCCTGGCTTGATCTAGTAATCTGTATCCTGGCTTGATCTAGTAGTCTGTATCCTGGCTTGATCTAGTAGTCTGTATCCTGGCTGGATTTAGTAGTCTGTATCTTGGCTTGATCTAGTAGTCTGTATCCTGGCTTTATCTACTAGTCTGTATTTTGGCTTGATCTAGTAGTCTGTATCCTGGCTTGATGTAGTAGTTTGTACTCTTGCTTGATCTAGTAGTCTGTATCCTGGCTTGATGTAGTAATCTGTATCTTTACTTGATCTAGTAGTTTGTATTCTTGCTTGATCTAGTAGTCTGTATCCTTACTGGATTTAGTAGTCTGTATCCTGGCTTGATCTTGTAGTCTGTATCCTGGCTTGATCTAGTAGTCTGTATTTTGGCTTGATCTAGTAGTCTGTATCCTGGCTTTATCTACTAGTCTGTATCCTGGCTTGATCTAGTAGTCTGTATCCTGGCTTTATCTACTAGTCTGTATTTGGTTTGATCTAGTAGTCTGTATTTTACTTGATCTAGTAGTTTGTACTCTTGCTTGATCTAGTAGTCTGTATCTTTACTTGATCTAGTAGTTTGTACTCTTGCTTGATCTAGTAGCCTGTATCCTGGCTTAATATATTTGTCTCTATCATGGCTTGATCTAGTTGCCTGTATCCTGGCTTGAACTAGTAGTCTGTAATGTGGCTTGATCTAGTAGTCTGTATTCTGGTTTGATCTAATAGTCTGTATCTTGGCTTGATCTAGTAGTCTGTATTTTGGCTTGATCTAGTAGTCTGTATCCTGGCTTTATCTACTAGTCTGTATCCTGGCTTGATCTAGTAGTCTGTATCCTGGCTTTATCTACTAGTCTGTATTTGGTTTGATCTAGTAGTCTGTATTTTTACTTGATCTAGTAGTTTGTACTCTTGCTTGATCTAGTAGTCTGTATCTTTACTTGATCTAGTAGTTTGTACTCTTGCTTGATCTAGTAGCCTGTATCCTGGCTTAATATATTTGTCTCTATCATGGCTTGATCTAGTTGCCTGTATCCTGGCTTGAACTAGTAGTCTGTATTCTGGTTTGATCTAATAGTCTGTATCTTGGCTTGATCGAGTAGTCTGTATAATATACTAGCCTATATCCTAGCTTAATCTAATAATCTGTATGATCTACTAGTCTGTATTTTTACTTGATCCAGTAGCTTGTATTCTTACTGGATCTAGTAGTCTGTATGATCTACCAGTCTGTATTCTGGCTTTATCTAATAGTCTGTATGATCTACTAGTCTGTATCCTGGCTTTATCTAGTAGTCTGTATGATCTACTAGTCTGTATCCTGGCTTTATCTAATAGTCTTTATGATCTACTAGTCTGTATCCTGGCTTTATCTAATAGTCTTTATGATCTACTAGTCTGTATCCTGGCTTTATCTAATAGTCTGTATGATCTACTAGTCTGTATCCTGGCTTTATCTACTAGTCTGTATCCTGGCTTTATCTAATAGTCTTTATGATCTACTAGTCTGTATCCTGGCTTTATCTAATAGTCTGTATGATCTAC
The DNA here is from genome assembly GCF_004210375.1 of Tachypleus tridentatus. Lineage (NCBI taxonomy): Eukaryota > Metazoa > Arthropoda > Merostomata > Xiphosura > Limulidae > Tachypleus > Tachypleus tridentatus. The sequence goes on along the minus strand of NC_134825.1, from coordinate 695,323 downwards.
TAGTCTGTATCCTGGCTTTATCTAATAGTCTTTATGATCTACTAGTCTGTATCCTGGCTTTATCTAATAGTCTTTACGATCTACTAGTCTGTATCCTTACTTGATCAAGTAGTCTGTATTCTTACTTGATTCAGTGATCTTAAGCGAGATTAATTTACAAGATGAATAAAGATTTTTCTGCTTTAAAAGAAGTTATAAAGTTTAGAAAGTTGTGTATTTATTTTATTGTAAAACTATGATTTAACTGAAGTTTCTAATTGTTACCAAGGTAAAACGTCCGTCATTTATTGTAGAATAAAATTCTTATTTGTGGCAGATTCATCTGAAGAGAAGAAACGTCTGTTTAAAGACGTAACCCATGAAGAAGATTAAGTTTCTCAAGACCAGAAGAACAGTTTTAAATTTTTTTATGTTTGTAATACGTGTGTAATACAAAGTAATGCTTTAGATAATGTAACGACCCTCATTGCACATCGTCTTCTGATTGTGGAACTTTATCATCAAATGTAAATCATACTTGAATTGACAACATAATGATAGTGACTGATTAGTGTCTTGTATTGAAGTTTTCTCTCAGGACAAAGAGAGTCAGCGTTTTGAAGAAGCCTCAACAGAGATTAGAATGCTAATCCATCAGGTGGTAGTTATAAAAACTAGATTTTATAAGAGACGTGTTTTTAAGTGTAAAATAAAATATGTTTGCTATTGTAAGTACTTGTTGATTCTAATACAACAAAACATAACCTAACCAGCTATTAACTTCCCTTATCTTAAACAAATAAACATAACCTCACCAGCTGGTAATTAGCTGTTTCTTGGTTTATTTTGATTGAAATCAAGTCATTTCCTGGGGAAATACAAAATGCTGTTCCACGGGTTATGTTTTATCTTCTGATTACATACTAAATTCTGTTCCATGGGTTATGATTTATCTTTTGGGGACATACCACGTGCTGTTCCATGAGTTTTATTACGAAGTTCTGAATTCCTGCATATTCAAAACTAACTGTTAACAACCGATGATGTCCAAGTTAAGAAAGGAGTGTGTTGTTTTGATGTCCAAGTTAAGAAAGGAGTGAGTTGTTTTGACGTCCAAGTTAAGAAAGGAGTGAGTTGTTTTGATGTCCAAGTTAAGAAAGGTGTGTGTTGTTTTGATGTCCAAGTTAAGAAAGAAGTGTGTTGTTTTGATGTCCAAGTTAAGAAAGAAGTGTGTTGTTTTGATGTCCAAGTTAAGAAAGAAGTGTGTTGTTTTGATGTCCAAGTTAAGAAAGGTGTGTGTTGTTTTGATGTCCAAGTTAAGAAAGAAGTGTGTTGTTTTGATGTCCAAGTTAAGAAAGGTGTGTGTTGTTTTGATCCCAAGTTAAGAAAGGAGTGTGTTGTTTTGATGTCCAAGTTAAGAAAGGAATGAGTTGTTTTGATGTCCGCTAAGAAAGGTGTGTGTTGTTTTGATGTCCAAGCTAAGAAAGGTGTGCGTTGTTTTGATGTCCGCTAAGAAAGGAGTGTGTTGTTTTGATGTCCAAATTAAGAAAGGTGTGTGTTGTTTTGATGTCCGCTAAGAAAGGAGTGTGCTGTTTTGATGTCCAAGTTAAGAAAGGAGTGAGTTGTTTTGATGTCCGTTAAGAAAGGAGGTGTTGTTTTGATGTCTAAGTTAAGAAAGGTGTGTGTTGTTTTGATGTCCGCTAAGAAAGAAGTGTGTTGTTTTGATGTCCGTTAAGAAAGGTGTGTGTTGTTTTGATGTCCAAGTTAAGAAAGAAGTGTGTTGTTTTGATGTCCGTTAAGAAAGGAGTGAGTTGTTTTGATGTCCAAGTTAAGAAAGGAGTGAGTTGTTTTGATGTCCAAGTTAAGAAAGGTGTGTGTTGTTTTGATGTCCAAGTTAAGAAAGGTGTGCGTTGTTTTGATGTCCAAGCTAAGAAAGGAGTGTGTTGTTTTGATGTCCAAATTAAGAAAGGTGTGTGTTGTTTTGATGTCCAAGTTAAGAAAGGAGTGTGTTGTTTTGATGTCCAAGTTAAGAAAGGAGTGAGTTGTTTTGATGTCCAAGTTAAGAAAGGTGTGTGTTGTTTTGATGTCCAAGTTAAGAAAGGAGTGTGTTGTTTTGATGTCCAAGTTAAGAAAGGAGTGTGTTGTTTTCTCTTAATTAGTAAATTCAGTTATCTTTGAAACTTTTTTCTTCACGTATATGATATTCATTTGGAAAATAATTGAAAAATATGTTTAGGTTTCATAGTTAAATAATTTACAAATTAGGGTCACCGCATAGAGGAATGGACTTCTGCTTCTTTCTTTAGTTATGAGACTGTTTTGAAATCTGTGAGGAATATTTCATCGGTCATTATTAAAGGTTGATTATAAATCGTATCTGAAATTAATATTAGTAATAACATTTTCAGTTTGTCTATTATAAAACATATTTTGAAATAAGTCATTCACGGTTGTACAGATAGAACTTTGGAGTCCTTTCATGTTGTCACAGCTCTTGTCTAGTCATATTCTGTCTGACTACCGTGTTTATTGACAATATCTCCCTGCGGCGAAATTTCTATTACCAAATGGTCCTCGTTAGAATACCATGTTTAAAGTATGCCACTCTCCAACATGGTTTCCATATTTCATCTAGTGAATATTAAATACTGGTTTCAGTACCAGTTTCAATAAACTGATTGCACTGCGTCCGGCGACTAGACCACCTGAACATATTTGTATGGAACAGTATAAATACCCATTGCATTCCATAGCTGTTGAGGTATGAAACAGTATAAATATCCATTGCATTCTATAGCTGTTGAGTTATCTGACGGATATGGGTGGTATGTCATGCTTAGCCCTGTTTCCAGAGAGATGTCGGTTACTTACTGTCGCTTCTAGAGAGATGTCGATTGCTTACTGTCGCTTCTAGAGAGATATTTATACTTACTGCGGCTTCCAGAGAGATATTTACTACTGAATATCTCTTCCAAATATATAATTATTATTTACTGACGCTTCTAGAGAGTTACTTATTAGAAATTGTCGCTTCCACAGAGATATTTATTACTCACTATCGATTCCAGTGACACATTTATAATTTACTGTCGCTTGAAGAGGCTTATTTATTACCAACTTTTGCTTCTTGAAACAAATTCTTATTTGCTGTCACTTCCAGCAAGATATTTATTACTTACTGTCGCTTTCACCGAGTTATTAATTACCAGTTGTCGTTTCCAGAGAGATATTTGTTATATATTGCCACAGCAGATAGACATTTATTTTTTGCTGTAGCTTACAAAAATATTTTATTACTTATATTTGCGTCATGAGAGATATTTATTATATATTGCCACAGCAGATAGACATTTATTTTTTGAGAGATATTTATTACCACTGTTACTTCCTTAATGATATTTATTACTTATTATCGCTTCCAGAGAGATATATTTTACCAACAATCGCTTAGAGCGACTTATTTCTTTCCAACTGTCGCTTCCAGAGAGATATTTATTTCTTACTATCGCTTCAAGAGATTTATTTATTACCAACTATCACTTCCAGAAATATAGCTATTATTTACTGTAGATTCCACAGGGATATTTATTTCTTACTATCGCTTCAAGAGATTTATTTATTACCAACTATCACTTCCAGAAATATAGCTATTATTTACTGTAGATTCCACAGGGATATTTATTTCTTACTATCGCTTCAAGAGATTTATTTATTACCAACTATCACTTCCAGAAATATAGCTATTATTTACTATAGCTTCCACAGAGATATTTATTTCTTACTATCGCTTCCAGAGATTTATTTATTGCCAAATGGTCTTCCAGAGAGATATTTATTTTTTTTACTGTAGTTTCCAGAGAGATATTTGTTATTTGCTGTAGCTTCGTGAGAGATATCTATTACCAACCGTCGCTTCCAGAAATATATTTATAATTTACAGACGCTTCCAGAGAGATATTTATTACCAACTGTCGCTTTCAGAGAGTTATTTATTACTTACTGTCGCTTCAATAGACATGTTTATTACCAACTGTCACTTCCAGAGATATATTTATTATTTACTGTAGCTTCGAGACACTTATTTATTACTTACTGTAGCTTCCAGACAGATATTTATTATTTACTGTCGCTTTCAGAAACTTGTTTATTACGAACTGTCGTTTCCAGAAAGTTATTTATTATTTACTGTCGCTTCCTCACTCATATTTATTATTTGCTGGAGTTTCCAAAAATATTTATTACTTTCAGTCGCTTCCAGAGATACATTTCTTACTTACAATCTCTTCCAGAGATATACAGTCATGTGAAAAAGTTAGGACACCCTAGGAAAGCCTGTGTATTTTTGTAACGTTTTTGGATATATAGATATTTAATCTCAATTTTAACAATACTGAAAGATTATAGGAATATAACTAAACAATTAAAACTGAAGAAAAGACTTTTCAAGATATTCTGTAAATGTAATTCTACAAAAATGCATATTCTAACTGAGGAAAAAGTCAGGACTGTATTTATTACTTATTGTGATTCCAGAGAGATATTTATAACTTACTTACGATTCATGAGACTTATTTAATTCCAACTGTCGCTTCCTGAAAAACATTTATTACTTACTGTCGCTTCAAGAGATTTATTTATTCCCAATTATTGCTTTATGAAACATTTTTTACTGTTGCTTCTATAGAGATATTTAATACCTACTGTAGTTTCCAGAGAGATATTTAATACCTACTGTCGCTTCCACAGAGATATTTAATACCTACTGTAGTTTCCACAGAGATATTTATTATTAAAGTGGCTTCCAGAGACTTATTTACTACTTACTGTAGCGTCCAGAAAAATATTCATTACTTACTTTTGCTTCTAGAAACTTGTTTGTTACCAAATATTGCTTTCAGAGTGATATTTATTATTTACTTTAGCTTACAGAGACATATCTATTACCAAGTGTCATTTCGAGAGTGATACTTATTATTTATTTTCGCTTTCAGAGCGATATTTATTATTTACTTTAGCTTATAGAGACATATTTACTACCAAGTGTCATTTCGAGAGTGATACTTATTATTTATTTTCGCTTTCAGAGTGATATTTATTATTTACTTTAGCTTTTAGAGACATATTTACTACCAAGTGTCATTCCGAGAGTGATACTTATTATTTATTTTCGCTTTCAGAGTGATATTTATTATTTACTTTAGCTTATAGAGACATATTTATTACCAAGTGTCATTTCGAGAGTGATACTTATTATTTATTTTCGCTTTCAGAGTGATATTTATTATTTACTTTAGCTTATAGAGACATATTTACTACCAAGTGTCATTTCGAGAGTGATACTTATTATTTATTTTCGCTTTCAGAGTGATATTTATTATTTACTTAAGCTTATAGAGACATATTTACTACCAAGTGTCATTCCGAGAGTGATACTTATTATTTATTTTCGCTTTCAGAGCGATATTTATTATTTACTTTAGCTTATAGAGACATATTTATTACAAAGTGTCATTCCGAGAGTGATACTTATTATTTATTTTCGCTTTCAGAGTGATATTTATTATTTACTTTAGCTTATAGAGACATATTTATTACCAAGTGTCATTCCGAGAGTGATACTTATTATTTATTTTCGCTTTCAGAGCGATATTTATTATTTACTTTAGCTTATAGAGACATATTTATTACCAAGTGTCATTCCGAGAGTGATACTTATTATTTATTTTCGCTTTCAGAGCGATATTTATTATTTACTTTAGCTTATAGAGACATATTTATTACCAAGTGTCATTCCGAGAGTGATACTTATTATTTATTTTCGCTTTCAGAGCGATATTTATTATTTACTTTAGCTTATAGAGACATATTTATTACCAAGTGTCATTCCGAGAGTGATACTTATTATTTATTTTCGCTTTCAGAGCGATATTTATTATTTACTTTAGCTTTTAGAGACATATTTACTACCAAGTGTCATTCCGAGAGTGATACTTATTATTTATTTTCGCTTTCAGAGTGATATTTATTATTTACTTTAGCTTATAGAGACATATTTATTACCAAGTGTCATTTCGAGAGTGATACTTATTATTTATTTTCGCTTTCAGAGTGATATTTATTATTTACTTTAGCTTATAGAGACATATTTACTACCAAGTGTCATTTCGAGAGTGATACTTATTATTTATTTTCGCTTTCAGAGTGATATTTATTATTTACTTAAGCTTATAGAGACATATTTACTACCAAGTGTCATTCCGAGAGTGATACTTATTATTTATTTTCGCTTTCAGAGCGATATTTATTATTTACTTTAGCTTATAGAGACATATTTATTACAAAGTGTCATTCCGAGAGTGATACTTATTATTTATTTTCGCTTTCAGAGTGATATTTATTATTTACTTTAGCTTATAGAGACATATTTATTACCAAGTGTCATTCCGAGAGTGATACTTATTATTTATTTTCGCTTTCAGAGCGATATTTATTATTTACTTTAGCTTATAGAGACATATTTATTACCAAGTGTCATTCCGAGAGTGATACTTATTATTTATTTTCGCTTTCAGAGCGATATTTATTATTTACTTTAGCTTATAGAGACATATTTATTACCAAGTGTCATTCCGAGAGTGATACTTATTATTTATTTTCGCTTTCAGAGCGATATTTATTATTTACTTTAGCTTATAGAGACATATTTATTACCAAGTGTCATTCCGAGAGTGATACTTATTATTTATTTTCGCTTTCAGAGCGATATTTATTATTTACTTTAGCTTATAGAGACATATTTATTACCAAGTGTCATTCCGAGAGTGATACTTATTATTTATTTTCGCTTTCAGAGCGATATTTATTATTTACTTTAGCTTACAGAGACATATTTATTACCAAGTGTCATTTCGAGAGTGATACTTATTATTTATTGTCGCTTTCAGAGTGATATTTACTACTTACTGTCGCTTCCAGAGAAATATTTATTCTTTACTGTCGCGTATATCGACAGAGTTATTATCAACTGTCACTTTCAGAAAGTTAGTTAATACTCTTTGTAGCTTCCAGAAAGATATTTATTTCCAACAATCGCTTCCAGGGAGATATTTATAATTTGTTCTAGCTTCCAGGGAGATATCTATAATTTATTCTAGCTTCCAGGGAGATATCTATAATTTATTCTAGCTTCCAGGGAGATATTTATTACACTGTCGCTTCCTGAGAGATATTTATTCCAACTGTCGTTTCCACAGAAATATTTTATTACTTACTGTCTTTTGCAAAGAGATATTTATTACTTAATATCCCTTCCAAAGAGACATTTCTCACCCACTGTCGCTTTCAGAAAGATATTAATTACTTACTGTCGCTTCCAGAGAGGCATTTATTATTTACTCTCGCTTCCCGTGATATCTTTATTACTTTCTGTCGTTTCAAGAGAAATATTTATTACCAACTGTCGCTTCCAGAGATATATTTATTTGTTACTGTAGTTTCCAGAGAGATATTTATTTTTTACTGTAGTTTCCAGAGAGATATTTGTTATTTAATGTAGCCTCCATAGTCTCACTTTAGCTTCAAGAGAAATATTTATTACTTACTGTTGCTTCAAGGCACTTCTCTATTACCAACTGCAGCTTCAAGAAAGATATTTATTATTCACTTTAGCTTACAGACACATATGTATTTCTTACTATAAGCTTCAACAGACCAATTTATTACCAACTGTCCCTTTCAGAAAGATATTTATTATTTACTGTAGCTTCAAGAGATATATTTATTATTTTCTGGCGCTTCCAGAAGCTTATTTATTACCAATAGTCGCTTCCAGAGCGATATTTATTAGTTTCTGTCGTTTCCAAAAACATATTTATTGTTTACTATCGCTTCCAGATAAATATTTATTACCAACTGTCACTTACAGAAAGATATTTATTACTTACTATCTCTTCAAGAGAAATATCTATAACTTACTATCGCTTCCAGAGATATATTTATTGCTTATTGACGCTTTCAGAGAGATATTTATTACTTACTGTAACTTGCACAAAGATGTTTACTACCTATTATCTTTTCTAGAGACTTATGTATTACTAACTGTCGCTTCCAGACCAATATATATTTCCAACTATCGCTTCCAGGGAGACATTTATTATTTATTGTAGCTTCCAGATAGATATTTATTACCAAATTTCGTTTTCAAAGAGATATTTGTCATTTTACAGTAGCTTCCATAGAGATATTTATTATCAACTGTCGCTTCCACAAAGATATTTATTAGTTACCATGTCTTCCAGAGAGGTAACTATTACTTACTGTAGCTGCTAGAGATATATTTATTTCCTACAGTCGCTTTCAGAGAGATATCTATTATTTACAGGTAACTTGCAGAGAGGTATTTACTACATATTATCGCTCCAGAGACTTATTTATTACTTGCTGTCGTTTCCAGAGAGATATTTATTACCAACTGTCGCGTCCAGAGATGTATGTAAATCGCTATCAGTAAGATATTTATTATTTACTGTAGCTTTCAGAAAGGCCCCAAGTGGCTCAGCGGTATGTCTGTGGACTTACAACGCTAAAACCCAGGTTTCGATATCAGTGGTGGGCAGAGCACAGATAGCCCATTGTGTAGCTTAATTCAAAACAACAGCTTCCAGAAACATGTTTACTACTTACCGTCGTTTCATGACATATATCTATTACTTACTGTCGCTCTCAGAGACTTATTTATTACCAATTGCCACTTCCAACGAAATATTAACAACTTACTGTTGTTTCCAGAGACTTATTTATTACCGACTATTGCTTCCAGAAAGATATTTATAACTTACAGTCACTTTTAGAGATACATCTATTGCATACAGTCGCTTTTAGAGATATATGTATACATACAATCGCTTTCAAAGTGATATTTATTGCTTACTGTAACTTTGAGAGAGATGTTTACTATTTATTTTCTCTTCCAGAGACTTATTTGCTACTTACTGCCGCTTCTAGAGATATATTTACTACCTACAGTCGCTTTCAGAGAGATATTTGTTATTTACTGTAGTTTCCACAGAGATGTTTAGACTTACTGTCACTTCTAGAGATATATTTATTACTTACTGTCGCTTTCAGAGATGTATTTATTACCAACTGTAGCTTCGATAGAGATATTTATTACTTATTGTCGCTCTCAGAGAGATATGTATTATTTATCCTACCCTCCAAACATATATTTATTACTTACTCTAACTTCCAGAGAGATATTTCTTCCAGCTGTGCTTACAGAGAAATATTTATTATTTTATCTCCTTTCCAGAAATATTTTATTACTTTCTGTCGTTTCCAAAGAGATATATATTACTTATTATCCATTCCAAAGAAATGTTTACTACTTATTGTCGCTTCTAGAGAGATATTTATTACTTACTGTCTCTTCCATAGAGGTACTTATTACCAACTGTCACCCCCAGTGAGATATTTTCGCTTAATATCGCTTTCAGAGAGATATTTATTACTTATTGTAGCTTCCAGAGATATGTATACTACTTACTATCACTTCCCGAGACTTATATATCACCAACCGTTGCTTCCAGAAAGATACGTATAACTTACTTTCGATTTCAGATATATTTATTTCATACAGTCGCTTTCAGAGTGACATTTGTTACTTAGTGTTAATTCTAGAGAGATATGTACTACTTATTATCGCTTCGAGAATCTTATTTATTACTAATTGTCACTTCCAGAGAAATATTTATTATTTACGATCTCTTCCAGAGATATGTCTATTACTTACTGTCGCTTTCAGGGAGACATTTATCATTTACTGTAGCTTCCAGAGAGATGTTTGCACTTACTGTTGCTCTCAGACACTTATTTATTCCTCAATGTCGCTTTCAGAGAGATATTTATTATTTATTGCAGCTTCTAGAGAGATTTTTACTACTTATTGTCGCTTCCAGAGACTCATATATTACCAACTGTTGCTTCCAGAGAGCTATTTATTACTTCTATAGCTTTCAAACAAATATTTATTACTTACTTTCGTTTCCAGACATATATTTATTATTTACTGTAGTTTCCCTAGAGATATTTATTACTTAGTGTAGCTTCAAGAGATATATTTATTCCAACTGTCGCTTCCCTGTACTTACTGCCCTCTTCAGATATATTTATTACTTACTGTTCTTTCCATAAATATTTTATTACTTACTGTCGCTTTAAAAAAGATATTTATTTCTTACTATCCCTTTCTAAGATATATTTATTATTTACTGTAGCTTCCCTAGCGATATTTATTACTTACTATAGCTTTAAGAGAGATATTTATTACTTTCTGTCACTTCCAGAGATACATTTTTTTTACTTTTTCTCGCTTGAGACACGTGGTCTGCTTTAGCTTCTAATCAATGTATTAGTCAATTTTAATTTTTCTTATCACGAGTAGAACATTACGTGTTTTAGGTATAATAGTCCTAGAGTTGCCGATTGAGTTACATCTTCCAGATCGCTTTATTATAAAGTACTCTACACTCTGTATTTGTTAACCTATGTAATATTTTTATTTTAATATATATTCACCTTTACAACTCAAGTAATAAAAGCTATTTACTAAAAATGCTGTCAGATGTTGTCTAGCTGGGTCTAATCGAAGTACACGTTTGTACTTATCGTTCTTCTTTCAGAAAATAATGTTTGTATCGAATAAAATACAAACCACCATTAATTTCTTCTTAATTACACAACAAAAATGCTTTACAGAAGTATTATATGTGGTAAGTTTATTAAGTTAAAGATCTGTGTTTTGTGTTGGTTGCATAGGATTATACTCGTGCCTATTGTGTCCCATTTGTTATTGATTTTACAATGATAAACAACAGCTGATGAAATGAATTTCATAGGATTATACTCGTGCCTATTGTGTCCCATTTGTTATTGATTTTACAATGATAAACAACAGCTGATGAAATGAATTTCATAGGATTATACTCGTGCCTATTGTGTCCCATTTGTTATTGATTTTACAATGATAAACAATAGCTGGTGAAATGAATTTCAATCACCAGAAAATTGATATATTGTAATAAAATATCGCCTCAGTTACGATGTTGGAGAAATATGTTATTTATCATCAAAAAACCGAGGTTAGACAAATGTTAGGATGCAACATCAGCCAGCTCAAAGACTCTTTTAATTTCAAGTCTAATCTAAATCAACTTAATCATAAAGCATTAATGGCCAGTTTCGATGTTATATCCCTCTTTACAGAAGTTCCAACAACTGAAGCCTGCAAGATAGCCTTAGGACCCTATATCCGAGACCCTAACCCAACTACAGACATTCCCAGCAACCAATTAGCAACCCTCATAGAATTCACTACGATAAAGACAAACTTCATGTTCAACAACCACAACTATACACAAACAAATGGCCTAAGCATGGGCAACTCAGTATCACCAGTTCTAGCCAATATTTTTATGACACAAGTTGAAACATAAGCAATTAACACAGCATTACATCCACCACTATATTGGTACAGATACGTAGACGACACAATTGCAGGTTTCACATATACAGAACAGACACTTAATTTTTTCAATCGCATTAATGCTATACATCCCAACATTAACTTCACATGTGAACAGGAAGAAAGCAATCAAATATCATTTCTTAACCTTAAAATTACAAGAACCGATACACAATTTAAAACAGAAATCCACCGAAAAATCACCCATACTGGACTACACATTCCTTGGGACTCAGCACACGAAACAAAACAAAAACTCAACATACTAAGAAACCAAATAAACACAGCCATAAAACTATGCTCACCAGGTAAAATTAACGATGAATTAGACAAAATAAAACAATACTTCATCAACATCAATAAGTTTCCTCCACGAACCGTAGAAAACATTATACGCACACACCTAGACAGAAAGCAAAATCAACCAACAAAAGTAAATATATCTCACGAATCAAAAAATCACGAAACCATATACTGCTGCATACCATATATTCCCGACATCAGCAGAAAAATAACCAACATTTGGCAAAAATTAGTAACAAAATATGACATTCCAGTTAATACCAAATTTATTCAAAAACCCGGCACAAAACTGAGGTCTATACTATGTAAAAACTACACTGACAAACACCACACCAACATTATTTGTAAAATACAATGTGACAACTACACGACTTCTATATTGGAGAAGCAAGTAGAAAAATGGAAACCAGATTCAAAGAACATAAAAGTCACCTTCACACGTTTTCGAACACTGCAAGGCAAATAAACACAACATAACTATAGAAAACACTCAAATACCAAATAAAGAAACAAACATAAACAAACGCAAAATTAAAGAAGCCTTACTTATACAACAACTTAAACCCAAAATAAACCAATATAAAGAGACGCCTTTATACCTATATTAAATATAATAAAATAAAATTCAAACATCTAACACCGCCCTCTAGATTCCGACACTCAGTTACACAACCCCTTTCAAACATTTGGTCAGCTTCCAGTCAGTTACCTCTTTCTTTCTTTGTGAACCTGACGATGATCGAAGAAGGTCGAAACGTTGTTCGCTCTTCTACGTAAAATATTTTCTCAACCCAAACGAGCCGTTTTTACATTTATATATTAACACAGTTCCTTTACATATAGATGAGTCATCACTATACATTACCACAGATGTTTTACATGTAGATGAGTCATCACTATACATTACCACAGATGTTTTACACGTAGATGAGTCATCACTATACATTATCACAGATGTTTTACACGTAGATGAGTCATCACTATACATTACCACAGATGTTTACACGTAGATGAGTCATCACTATACATTACCACAGATGTTTTACACGTAGATGAGTCATCACTATACATTACCACAGATGTTTTACACGTAGATGAGTCATCACTATACATTACCACAGAGACATTAGATGTAGACAAGTCTTCAGTAAACATATATATTTTTATATATATATTTCTCTACAAGTGGTTTTTCTCGATATCACTGAAACACTGTTCTTTCATTATTCGTTTTATTATAAGTGAGTGGACTATTCTTTCAGTGTCCAATTAATAAAATGTGGGTAGACTATCCTTTGTCTGTTTTGTTATAAAAATGAATACAATCCTTTTGTTGTCCATTTTATTATAAGTTTGAATACAATCCTTTTGTTGTCCATTTTATTATAAGTTTGAATACAATCCTTTTGCTGCCTATTTTATTATAAGTGTGAAAACAATCCTTTACTTGTCTGTTTTATTGAATATGAATACAATTATTTTGTTTTCATTTTTATAAGTGTGAAGATTATCCTAAGATTGTCCGTTTAATTGTAAGTGTGAAGACAATTCTTTCACTGTCCATTTTATTATAAGTGAGTAAAGAAATTCTTTACTGTCTGTTTTATTATAAGTGTGGAGACAATCTTTTCAGTGTCCATTTTATTAATGTTTGTAGACTATTCTTTTATTGTCCATTTTTCGGTCGCACCAAACATGCTCGCCCTTTCAGGAGTGGGGGCGTCATAATGTTACGGTCAATCCCACTTTTCGTTGGTAAAAGAGTAGCCCAAGAGTTGGCGGTGGGTGGTGATGACTAGCTGCCTTTCTTCTAGTCTTACACTGTTAAATTAGGGATGGTTAGATCAGATAGCTCTCAAAAAGCTTTGCCCGAAATTAAAAAAAACAAACATTGTCCATTTTGTTATAAGGATTAAGACTATTCTTTGATTGTTCAAGGGCCCGGTATGGCCAAGCGTGTTAAGGCGTTCGACTCGTAATCCAAGGGTCGCGGGTTCGAATCACGGTCGCGCCAAACATGCCCGCCCTTTCAGTCGTAGGGGAGTTATAATGTGGCGGTCAATCCCACTATTCGTTGGTAAAAGAGTAGTCCAAGAGTTGGTTGTGGGTGGTGATGACCAGCTGCCTTCCTTCTAGTCTTACACTGCTAAATTAGGGACGGCTAGCGCAGATAGCCCTCGTGTAGCTTTGCGCGAAATTCTAAACAAACAAACAATTCATTGTTAATTTTATTATAAGTTTAGAACATTTTTAATCTTTTTTATAAAGGTGAGAAAAATCCTTTACTTCTCTATTTTGACAACTGCAATGGTTATTCTTTTTTTCTTGTCCATCTTTACCATGTAACTGTTTATTCTGTCCCTTACTGTTCCTTATTTTTTTACTTGTCCATCTTTACCATGTAACTGTTTAATCTGTCCCTTACTTTCCTTTTTTTTTTTTTCTTGTCCATCTTTACCATGTAACTGTTTATTCTGTATCTTACTTTCATTATTTTTTTTACCTGTCCATCTTTACCATGAAGCTGTTTATTCTGTCACTTACTTTTCCTTATTTTTTTTTACCTGTCCATCTTTACCATGTAACTGTTTATTCTGTCCCTTACTTTTCATTATTTTTTTCTTGTCCATCTTTACCATGTAACTGTTTATTCTGTCCCTTACTTTCCTTATTTTTTTTCTTGTCCATCTTTACCATGTAACTGTTTATTCTGTATCTTACTTTCGTTATTTTTTTTACCTGTCCATCTTTACCATGAAGCTGTTTATTCTGTCTCTTACTTTTCCTTATTTATTTTACCTGTCCATCTTTACCATGTAACTGTTTATTCTGTCCCTTACTTTTCATTATTTTTTTCTTGTCCATCTTTACCATGTAACTGCTTATTCTGTCACTTACTTTTCCTTATTCTTTTCTTGTCCATTTTACCATGTAACTCTTTATTCTGTCTCTTACTTTTCTCTATTTTTTTTGCCTACCATCTTTACCATGTAACTGTTTATTCTGTCTCTTACTTTTCCTTATTTTTTTTTCCTGTCCATCTTTACCATGTAACTGTTTATTCTGTCCCTTACTGTTCCTTATTTTTTTACTTGTCTTTCTTTACTTATATAACACTTTACCATAATTATGTACTTATACTTTATTTGATTATTTTTACTTTAATTTTACAGATTGTTATATACCTGTATATTTTATCATAAGTGTATACTTTCTAATTACTTGTCCATTTTTACACAACTTTACAGGTTGTTTTACACACGTTCATATTACTGTATATCAAAACTTTATAATTACTTGTCCATTTTTACACAACTTCACAGGTTGTTTTACACACGTTCATATTACTGTATATCAAAACTTTGTAATTACCTTGTCCATTTTTTACACAACTTAACAGGTTGTTTTACACACGTTCATATTACTCTATATTAAAACTTTGTAATTACTTGTCCATTTTTACACAACTTTAAAGGTTGTTTTATGCACGTTCATGTTACTCTATATTAAAACTTTGTAATTAGTTGTCCATTTTTACACAACTTTACAGGTTGTTTTACGCACATTCATATTACTCTATATCAAAACTTTGTAATTACTTGTCCATTTTTACACAACTTTAGACGTTGTTTTACACACGTTCATATTACTCTATATTAAAACTTTGTAATTACTTGTCCATTTTTACACAACTTTACAGGTTCTTTTACACACGTTCATGTTACTCTATATTAAAACTTTCTAATTACTTGTCCATTTTTACACAACTTTACAGGTTGTTTTACACACGTTCATGTTACTCTATATTAAAACTTTGTAATTACTTGTCCATTTTTACACAACTTTACAGGTTGTTTTACACACGTTCATGTTACTCTATATTAAAACTTTGTAATTACCTGTCCATTTTTACACAACTTTACAGGTTGTTTTACGCACGTTCATATTTCTGTATATTAAAACTTTGTAATTACCTGTCCATTTTTACACAGCTTTACAGGTTGTTTTACACACGTTCATGTTACTCTATATTAAAACTTTGTAATTACTTGTCCATTTTTACACAACTTTAAAGGTTGTTTTACACACGTTCATATTACTCTATATTAAAACTTTGTAATTGTCCATTTTTACACAACTTTACAGGTTGTTTTACACACGTTCATGTTACTCTATATCAAAACTTTGTAATTACTTGTCCATTTTTACACAACTTAACAGGTTGTTTTACACACGTTCATATTACTGTATATTAAAACTTTGTAATTACCTGTCCATTTTTACACAACTTTACAGGTTGTTTTACAGACGTTCATATTACTCTATATTAAAACTTTGTAATTACCTGTCCATTTTTACACAACTTTACAGGTTGTTTTACGCACGTTCATATTACTGTATATTAAAACTTTGTAATTACCTGTCCATTTTTACACAACTTAACAGGTTGTTTTACACATGTTCATGTTACTCTATATTAAAACTTTGTAATTACTTGTCCATTTTTACACAACTTTACAGGTTGTTTTACACACGTTCATGTTACTCTATATTAAAACTTTGTAATTACTTGTCCATTTTTACACAACTTTACAGGTTGTTTTACACACGTTCATGTTACTCTATATTAAAACTTTCTAATTACTTGTCCATTTTTACACAACTTTACAGGTTGTTTTACACACGTTCATGTTACTCTACATTAAAACTTTCTAATTACTTGTCCATTTTTACACAACTTTAAAGGTTGTTTTACACACGTTCATATTACTCTATATTAAAACTTTGTAATTGTCCATTTTTACACAACTTTACAGGTTGTTTTACACACGTTCATGTTACTCTATATCAAAACTTTGTAATTACTTGTCCATTTTTACACAACTTAACAGGTTGTTTTACACACGTTCATATTACTGTATATTAAAACTTTGTAATTACCTGTCCATTTTTACACAACTTTACAGGTTGTTTTACAGACGTTCATATTACTCTATATTAAAACTTTGTAATTACCTGTCCATTTTTACACAACTTTACAGGTTGTTTTACGCACGTTCATATTACTGTATATTAAAACTTTGTAATTACCTGTCCATTTTTACACAACTTAACAGGTTGTTTTACACATGTTCATGTTACTCTATATTAAAACTTTGTAATTACTTGTCCATTTTTACACAACTTTACAGGTTGTTTTACACACGTTCATGTTACTCTATATTAAAACTTTGTAATTACTTGTCCATTTTTACACAACTTTACAGGTTGTTTTACACACGTTCATGTTACTCTATATTAAAACTTTCTAATTACTTGTCCATTTTTACACAACTTTACAGGTTGTTTTACACACGTTCATGTTACTCTACATTAAAACTTTCTAATTACTTGTCCATTTTTACACAACGTTACAGGTTGTTTTACGCGCATTCATATTACTCTATATCAAAACTTTGTAATTACTTGTCCATTTTTACACAACTTTACACGTTGTTTTACACACGTTCATATTACTGTATATTAAAACTTTGTAATTACTTGTCCATTTTTACACAACTTTACACGTTGTTTTACACACGTTCATATTACTGTATATCAAAACTTTGTAATTACTTGCAGTTGGTACTTATTTAGATTTATCCTAACACTGTATTCCATACCTTACCCTTACATGCTCAGTATTCCATACATTACCCTCACATGCTCAATATGTACAGATACTGATAAGGTTGTATGCTGGATCTACAGATAACTTGAAAAGGTCGACATTCTTGAACTTTGGAGTCTGTTCATTCTCAACTACAGATAAAGATAAGAAACACATTAATTATTACATAAGACGAGTAGTGGAGCGTTTGTTAAACATTTGGTATCACCACCTCTCTCTCACAAGTCTTTTCAGAGAGTTCAGCCCACGCTACATATCGACATGGCTCAATGTGGGGGTAAGTATTTCATTCTACCTGATTATTTTGAAATTTAACTTTTAGCTGTAATTCAAAACATACTGTATAATACAAGAACTTTGATGCTCATCACTAGATACCACAGAAATGTTAATTATATATCAGAAATGTAAGCAAATAATGACTACTTGGTAAAGCTGAAATTTTACAGATCTCAGTGACTAGATATTCCTAACATGGACTACAGGATAACGTGTTTGTGTTTCTACAGCTCTTCATTATAAGACTGTCGCTGAATGGATGGATGGTCAAGCAGGACATGTGCCATATGGAGCAGTGCAAGGTGGAGAGGATTCGGGTGAACCAATTTATGTTGGAAGGGCAAACCATGAGGGTGATGTTGTTCCGGGCAAACTTCATCCTTCTCATGGATGCGTCTATGTACCATGGGGAGGGGAAGAACACAGTCATACAGATTATCAGGTAACTTATAAACATAGTCATACTGATCACCAGGTAACTTATAAACATAGTCATACTGATCACCAGGTAACTTATAAACATAATCATACTGATCACCAGGTAATTTATAAACATAGCCATACTGAATATCAGGTAATTTATAAACATAGTCATACTGATCACCAGGTAATTTATAAACATAGTCATACTGATCACCAGGTAATTTATAAACATATTCATACTGATCACCAGGTAATTTATAAACATATTCATACTGATCACCAGGTAATTTATAAACATAGTCATACTGATCACCAGGTAATTTATAAACATAGCCATACTGAATATCAGGTAATTTATAAACATATTCATACTGATCACCACATAATTTATAAACATAGTCATACTGATCACCAGGTAATTTATAAACATATTCATACTGATCACCAGGTAATTTATAAACATAGTCATACTGATCACCAGGTAACTTATAAACATAGCCATACTGAATATCAGGTAATTTATAAATATAGTAATACTGAATATCAGGTAATTTATAAATATAGTAATACTGAATACCAGAAAATTTATAAACACAGTCACACCAAATACAAGGTAATCTATAAACATAGTAATAGCATATACTAGGCAACTTATAAACATAGTCATAATGAATACCAAGTAATTTATAAACATAGTCATAATGAATACCAAGTAATTTATAAACATAGTCATAACATATACCAGGTAATATATAAACAGAGTCTTATTGGACACCAAGTAACTTATAAACATAATATACTGAATACCAAGTAACTTATAAACATAATATACTGAATACCAAGTAACTTATAAACATAGTCATATCAAATACCAAGTAACTTATAAACATGGCCATAACAAATACCAAGTAACTTATAAACATGGCCATAACAAATACCGAGTAACTTATAAACATAGTCATATCAAATACCAAGTAACTTATAAACATGGCCATAACAAATACCAAGTAACTTATAAACATGGCCATAACAAATACCAAGTAACTTATAAACATAGTCATATCGAACACGAGGTAACATATATACATAGTCATACTGAATACCAGTTAATTTATAAACATAGTCATACCTTATACCAAGTAATTTAAAAACATAGTGAGACTGAATACCAAGAGGAGTCTTGTATTAACTACTCTACTAAGCAGGATAAACTATGTACTGACTTGTCTTGTAAACAGAATAAACTCTGTATTAACCACGACAACTGTGTATTAAATTATTTAGTAAACGGAATGAACTATGTACTGACTTGTCTTGTAAACAGAATAAACTCTGTATTAACCACGACAACTGTGTATTAAATTATTTAGTAAACAGAATGAACAATGTACTGACTTATCTAGTAAACAGAACAAACTCTGTATTAACTACTATACAAGGCAGGATAAACTATCTATTAGTTTCTTTTTATGATGGTTGTTTTAATCTAACCTAACATGGTTACACCTTCAACTGACTGCGGAATGGGCGGCTACTGCCTTTTAGAGAAACACTGGTTTGAATATATTGGTGACTAAACAATCTAATTATTCAAATCAATTATATACTAACACTTCTCGAATGTCTTCCGCCTATCATTTTCATGTACACCCAGTTTTTGTGAATATTTATTTTCATAAGCTTTTCTGAGAACCACAGGTTTTTCATACTTATCTGTTAGTCTTCCTATCCATATTATCTTATCACCTATTTTATTTTTGACAGTTAAGTAGATAAATCAAAGCTACTTGACACACTTTGCATCTGAACTATGTTAGCCAGATACAAAACGCCTTTTTTACTACAGAGAAATTCTTGTGAAATAAGTTTTTGTAACGTTTCGGTTTCCCAGAGTGTTTGTAAACTAGTGGAATACACTAGTCTGTATCTTATATCACGACATACTGAGAATATTAATTCCAAATACTGACATTACTGACATTCCTATCGTATTAATATTAAATCGTGCAGTCGTTGTGCAGATCAACTGTGCTGTCATTTTGATCACCAATACATTTCACTGAAGGGAAGATTTGTATTAGAAGAGATAGTTTGTCCCAAAGACAGATATCCAACAACACCAATGTTGTTACCAGCAAAAGATTAGAGTGCTCAATGTTCTGAGGCGAACAAGCTCTCCCATCACAGCAACCTGAAAATAACAACAACAAAGACACTGAAAGAAAAACCAAGTTAACTTGAGGCAAACACCTAATCCACAGCTACGAATATGAATCTTCCGAATCAATAATAAATTGTGATAAAACCTTTCCTTGTATTTTTAACTCAAAAGTTTTTATTCATACCTTTAACCAGTTTGATGGCTGAGTCACTAGACATCTAGTCCAGGAAGTCTCTTGAGGCAGCTACAAGGACTTACGTTTTGTCAGTTAACTTCTACTTGCAATGAATAGTCTGTGTTAAGTGTGTTACATTACTTATAGACTACTGAACACGTGTTAAATTAAGATACACTTTCCTTAACAACGTTACATAACTATTGTGAAACGCTCTGTTGTCCTTGTAAGTTACGTTAAGAGTTAATAAAGCTACTTAACTAAGAATAAACTGAGATTTTTACTCTCATGTGCAGGTTCTAGTTAATCTACACGGAACCAGATTGGATTGGATTCGCTCTTCTGGGAGTGAGATCCCCACGGGAGCTGTTCAAGGGGGAATCACCGCTGATGGAGAGATATTATACATAGGGCGTACATGGCACGAGGGAGCTATAACGATTGGTAAAGTTCATCCCAGCCACGGTGTTCTTTACATCGCATACGGAGGTCAAGAACATGCTTATCAGGATTATGAAATCTTGGTCGTAAAATCAGTCAATTTTTAAAGAAAAATAAGATTTGTTTTTACAGTGAAGAATGATCAATTTCTTACATCTGTGGATCGTAATCTGATAATCTCTTAGGATCGTAACCCTTCATAATGGAAAAATAATTGTTTATTAAGTAAGAGATAATAAAGTTCTATATAAAGCTGTATGTTTCTTTACAAAGCACGTACATTATAATATTACGATGATAATTAAATCCAAGCAAAACGTAACATGTCTCAAGGAACTCTAGATTAGATTGGATATATAAAACACACGTTTACAACATGAACTCTAGGTTAGACTTGACATGTTAACACACGTATCTTAAAGGAAATGCTTGTATAAAAAACAAACCTATTACATGAACTCTACAACACCGGGTATATAAAACACACGTATTCTTTTTACGTGAACTTTCAATACATAGAACTAAGGTTTTCAGACGACTTTAAGGAAGTAGAAAACACACATCAACCACATTAAGACTCAGTATATAACACACAGTTTCCAATGGTTACTTTACATACGTACGAAACACGCGTCTGGAATAAGAGTTGTTATACATATAAACAATACAACACACGTCTCAAACACGAATTAATAATATATAAACCAAAAATATTCCTCATACCTGTACCTGTATAAAAAATCATCTACCGTATAAACTTTCCATATATAAGTCTTCTACATGAACTTCGGATATATAAAACAACTTATCTTACATGAACATTAGATAAATATATAACAAATGTCTCTTTTATGAATTGTACATACATATATATGACAAATGTTTTTACATGAACTGCAGATACTTATATAACAAACGTCTCTTACATAAACTGCAGATATATTTACAAATCAAACGTCTCTTACATGAACTGTAGGCATATATAAAACAAACGTCTCTTACATGAGCTCTATATATATATAACAAGTCTGTTAAAGAACTGTAGATATATATAACAAATGTCTCTACATAAAGTGTAGATATATATATGACAAATGTATTCGACACGAACTGTAGACATATATATAAATCTATCTCACTTGAACTGTGGATATATACACAAAACAAATGCCTCTAAGTGAACTGTGGTTATATATGTAATAAATGTCTCTTACATCAACTGTAGATACGTATATATAACAAATATCTCTTACATTAGATGTAGATATGTACATATAACAAATATCACCTACATGAACTGTAGATGTATATACAACAAATGTATCATCTTACTTGATCTATATATTTAAAACACATGTCTCTTACATGACGTGTATATATATATATCTAAAACAAATGTCTCTTACATGACATGTATATATATATATCTAAAACAAATGTCTCTTACATGACATGTATATATATATATCTAAAACAAATGTCTCCAACATGAGCGGTAGACATATATATAAGAAATGTCTCTTACAAAAACTGTAGATACATATATATGACAAATGTCTCTTACGCAAACTGGAAATATACATAACAAATTTCTGTTACACGAATCGTAGATAAATATACAACAACCTTCTCTTACATGAACTGTAGGTATATAAAATCAAACGTCTCTTACGTGAACCCTAGATATAAATAAAACAAACGTATGTTACATGAACAGCAGATATATATATAACAAATCTTACAAGAACTGTAGATGTATATATATATAAGAAAAGTCTCGTACATGAACAGTACACATATATAACAAATGTCTGTTATATGAACTGTAGATATATACAACAAAAGTCTCCACATTTACTGTAGATACAACAAAAGTCTCCATATTTACTGTAGATATAACAAATGTCTCTTACATGAACTGCAGACATATATATATAAGACAAACGTCTCTCACATGAACTGTAGGCATATATATCACAGAAATGTCTCTTATATGAACAGTAAATAGGTATGTAATAAATGTCTTTTATGAACTGTAGATATATATGTAACAAATGTCTCTTACATGAACTGTAGATATATATAAAACAAATGTCTCTTTTATGAACTGTAGATATATATAAAACAAATGTCTCATACATGAAACGTAGATATATAAGAAATTACTCTTACATGAACTGTAAACATATGAATATAACAAACGTATCTTACATGAACTATAGATAAATATGTATAACAAATCTTAGTGACAGATGATGTACATATATATAAGTAATTTCTCGTACATAAACAGTGTATATATATATAACTGTCTCTTATATGAACTATATATATATATATATAAAACAAACGTCTCTTACATACACTGCAGATATATATACAAAACAAATGTCACTTATAGGAACTGTAGATATATATATATACATATATATATCAAATGTCGATACATAAACTGCTGATATAACAAATGCCTCTAACATTAACGTAAGATATACACATAATAAACCTTTTACTTCAACTGTAGAAACATATATATAACACATGCCACTTACATGAACTGTCGATATATATAAAACAAACATCTCATACATAAAACGTAGATATGTAATAAATCTCTCTTACATGAATTGTAAATATATATATAAGAAATGTGTCTTACTTGAACTATATTATATACATATATATAGCAAATTCCGTTCCAAGAACTGCAGGTATATATATAAAAATATCTTTACGTGAACTGTAAATATAACAAATGTATCTTACATGAACTGAAGATACACTGCAGGCCAAAATCTTAAGGCCAATGAACATAAAGAAAAAAATATGCTTTTTGCGTTGTAAGACTCAACCACTTATTTGAATAGAGCTGTGAAAGATGAAAATAAGAAAAGGGAAAATAAAAATAAAAACTTTTTTAGCATTTAATAGGGAAAATGTGAATCCTATGAAATTACCCTAAATACTAACTGGTCAAAAGCTTAAGACCATACCAAAAAGAAGTCCTAAACAGGGTAGGAAATGCCCAACAAGAGGTTTCAGTAGTGAGTTCCACGGCTGTCATTGCGAATAACATCAAACATTCGCTTTGGTCTGGTCGATATAAGCGTTTGCAGAAGGCTGGCTGGAATGTTATTTCAAGTGGTGAAGATGGCTTCACGAATATCATGCACTGTTTGAAATCGACGTCCATTTCTATAGACTTCCCAAACATTTTCAATGGGTTTCAGTTCGGGCAAACACGCTGGATGGTCCAAAAGAATCACGTTATTCGCCATGAAACAGTCCTTTGTTCTGCGGGCATTGTGGATTGCAGCGTTGTCCTGCTAAAAGATCTAATCATTTCCACACAAGCGAGGGCCTTCAGTCAATAAGGATGCTCTTTCCAACATGTCAATGTAGCCAGCTGCTGTTTGACGCCCCTTTATAACCTGATACTCCATTGTTCCATGGAAGGAGAAATCAACCCAGATTATGATGAACCTCCTTCACTGTATCGTGTAAAAAATATCTCTGGTGGGATATCCTTGTCGTGTCAGTAACGTTGGAAGCCATCTGGACCATCCAAGTTAAATTTTTTCTCATCATGGAACAAAACCTTCTTCCACTCTTCTACGTCCCGTGTTTGGTGCTTCTCAGCAAAGTTTAACCGAGCTGTTTCGTGGTGTGGTAGGAGGCGTGACCTTTGAAGACGTTTACAGTTTTTAAAGCCTTTCTCTCGTAGATGCCGTCTTATTGTTGTTGAGCTGCATTCTGCGTCCGTAAGGGCCTTAATCTGGTTTTACGATCGTCGAATCCTCCTGCTCAACGCCGGTGAAATTTTCTTGGGCCGACCACTTGAAATTCTTGTTCTGTATCCGTCAGGGTCTTTTAAGAATTTACAACAGCAGTTTTACTCTGCTCAGTCTCACTAGTGATGGTACGTTGATAGAGACTTTGCTTTTGCAGCTCGACAATTCTGCCACGTTCAGACTCTGTCAACTTTTTAGCCCTTGCCATGTTGTTACCCAATGTAACACAGGAGATGTCAGTGGGAGATGTTGACAACACTAATGCTTGAACACAAATTACTAAATTTCGTTACGTGTTTACCGATTAACGCTTCGTTTCTGTATGGTTTCAAGCTTTTGACCAGCTAGTATTTAGACTAATTTCACAGTATTCACATTTTCCCTATTAAATGCTAGAAACTTTTTTAATTTTTTCCCCATTTCTTATTTTCATCTATCGAGGCTCTACTCAAATTAGTGGTTGAGTCTAACAACGCAAAAAGCATATTTTTTCTTTATGTTCATTGGCCTAAGATTTTGGCCAGCGGTGTATATATAATAAATGTCGTACGTCAACTGTAGGTATATATCACAAATGTCTCTTACATGAACTGTAATATATATGTATAAGAAATGACTCTTACCTGAAGTGTAGGCATATATATAAGAGAATCGTCTCTTACATGAACTGTAGATATATATATATCACAAATGTCCCTCACAAGAACTGTTATATATATATAACAAACGACACTTACATAAATTGTAGATATATAACAAATGTACCTACATGAACAGTAGATATAACAAATGTGTCTTATGTGAACATGAGCTGTAGATATATATATAATAATGACTTATAAGAACTGTAGACACATATATGACAAATGTCTAATACTTGAACTGCAGATATATATATCACAAATGTTTCTTATATGAACTGTAGATATATAACAAATGTCTCTTGCATGAAATGTAGATATATATATATATATATGGCATGTCTCTCACATGAAATGTAGATATATATATATATATATGGCATGTCTCTCACATGAACTGTAGATATATATAAAAATTTCTACATGAACTGTAGACATATATATAAGACAAATGTCTCTTACATGAATAGTAGACATATATATAAGAGAAACGTCTATTCCATGAGCTGTAGATATATGTATGTGACAGTATATATATATATATATATATAAATCACTCTTACATGAACTGTAAATATATTTATATACAACAAATATAACTGACTTGAACACTCTCTATATATATCTAACAAATGTCCCTTTCAAAAACGGAAGATATACATATGACAAACGTCTCTTACATGAACTATAGATATATATATATGACAAATGTCTTTACATGAACTGTAGATATAACAAATGCATATATATGTAACAAATGTCCCCTTCAGAAACGGAAGATATATACATGACAAATGTCTCTAACATGAACCGTAGGTATATATATATATGTAAAACAAATGTCTCTACATGAACTGTAGATATAACAAATGTCATTTACATGAACTGTATATAAGCGAAACGTCCCCTACATCAACTGTAGATAATTTTATATATATTACAAATAACTCTCACATGAATTGTAAATATATATATAACAAATAATCCGTAATGACGAGAAAACCCACTTGTAGATAAAATTATATATGTAAAAACGGCTGGTATGGATTGAATCTTTTTTTTATGTAGAAGAGCGAACAACGTTTCGACCTTCTTCGGTCATCGTCAGGTTCACAAAGAAAAAAAAGAGGTAAGTGACCACTATTGACCACATGTTTGAAGGCGGATGTGTAATTGAGTGTAGGAATGTAGAGGGCGTGCTTAGATGTTGGATATATTTATTAATATAGGTATAAATGTGTTTCTTTGTATTGGTTTATTTTGGGCTTGAGTTGTTGTATAAGATAGCCTTAGAACTCTATAACCGAGACCCTAACCCATCAATAGACATTCCTAGCAATCAGTTAGCAACCTTCATAGAATTCACCATGATGAAGACAAACTTCATGTTCAACAACCACAACTATACACAAACAAATGGCTTAAGTATGGACAACCCAGTATCACCAGTTCTAGCCAATATTTTTATGACACAAGTTGAAACACAAGCAGTTAACACAGCATTACATCCACCACTATACTGGTACAGATATATAGATGACACAATTGCACGATTCACATCTACAGAGCGCAAACTTAATTTTTTCAATCACATTAACTCTATACATCCCAACATCAACTTCACATGTGAAGAGGAAGAAAGCAATCAAATATCATTTCTTAACCTCAAAATTACAAGAACCGACACACAATTTAAAACAGAAATCCACCGAAAAATCACCCATACTAAACTATACATTCCTTGGGACTCAGCACATGAAACAAAACAATTAGACAAAATAAAACAATACTTCCTCAACAGCAATAAGTTTCCTCCACAAACCGTAGAAAACATTATACGCACATACCTAGACAGAAAACAAAATCAACCAACAAAAGTAAATATATCTCACGAATCAAAAAATCACGAAACCATATACTGCTGTATATCATATATTTCCGACATCAGCAGACAAATAACCAACATTTGGCAAAAACTCTAGTAACAAAATATGATATTCCAGTTAATACCAAATTTATTCAAAAACCAGACACAAAACTGAGGTCTATACTATGTAAAAACTACACTGACAAACACCACACCAACGTTATTTATAAAATACAATGTGATAACTACACGACTTCTATATTGGAGAAGCAAGTAGAAAAATGGAAACCAGATTCAAAGAACATAAAAGTCACCTTCACACGTTTTCGAACACTGCAAGGCAAATAAACACAACATAACCATAGAAAACACTCAAATACTAAATAAAGAAACAAACATAAACAAACGCAAAATTAAAGCCTTACTTATACAACAACTCAAGCCCAAAATAAACCAATATAAAGGAACATCTTTATACCTATATTAACAAATATAATTAAACATCAAGCACGTCCTCTACATTCCTACACTCAGTTACTCAACCCCCTTCAAACATGTGGTCAATAATGGCCACTTACCTCTTTTTTTCTTTGTGAACCTGACGATGACCGAAGACGTTGTTGGCTTTTCTACACAGTGCTTTTTTTATCCACACCAGCCATTTTTACATATATAACAAATGTTTTTACATGAACTGTGTATATGTATATATAACAAATGTCTCTTAAATGAACTGTAGATCTACATATACATATAACAAATTTATCTTACATGAACTGTAGATACATAATAACAACGTTTCTTACATGAACTGTAGATATATATTAAAAACGTTTCTTACATGAACTGTAGATATATATTAAAAACGTCTCTTGCATGAAATCTAGATACATATACAACAAATGTCTTTAACATGAATTATAGATATATATAACAAATGTCTCTTACACGAACAGTAGATATATATATAAATGTATCTTACTTAAACTGTATAAATATGTATATAACAAATGTATCTCATATGAGCTGTATATATATATATATATATATAAGAAGTGTCTCAAATGAACAGTAGGTATATATATATATATATATATATACAGTTCATATGAGATACATTTGTTATATATATATTTATACAGTTTAAGTAAGATATAACAAACATCTCTTACATGAACTGTAGATATAACAAATGCCTGTTACATGAACTGTAGATATATATATATATGACAAATGTCTCTTACATGAACTGCAGATGTAACAAATCTCAACTGTAGATATATAAGAGAAACGTCTCTTACATGAACTCTAGATAGATAAATATAAGAAATGTATCATACTTGAACTGTGGATATAAATGTTTTATATGATCTGTGCACATATATATAACAAATGCATTTCACTTGAACTGTATATATATATATAGAAAACAAACGTCTCTTACATAACATGTACATATATATAAGAAATGTCTCTTACATGAGCTGAAGATATATATAACGAATGTCTCTCATATGAACTGCAGATACATATATAACAAATGTTTATTACATAAACTTTACATATATATAACGAATGTATCTTACATGAACTGTAATATATATATATAAAATGCCTCTTACACGAGCTATAGATATACATATGACGAATGTCTCTTACATGAACTGTAGATTTACATATAACAAATGTATCTTACATGAACCATAAATATAATTATAACAAAAGTATCTTACATCAAGTGTAGATATTCAGGAAACAAATTATTTTACATGAACTGTAGATATATAAAACAAACGTCTTTTCCATCAACTGTAGATGTATATAGGAGAAATGTCAATTGCATGAAATGCAGATATATATGTAACAGAAGTATCAACATGAAGCGCAGATATAACAAATGTCTCTTAGGTAAGCTGTAGATATATATAACACGTCTCTCAGATGAACAGTATATACATTTATAACAAATGCCTCTTACATGAACTGCAGATATATATATAACAAATGTCTCTTACGTGAACTGTAGATATGTTTATGACAAATAGCTCCACATGAACTGTAAATATATACATAACAAATGTGTCTCACCTGAACAGCAGATACATATATATATGATAAACGTCTCTTACATGATCTGTAGATATATAACTAATGTTCCTTATATGAACTGTAGATATAATAAATCTTACTTGAACTGTAGATGTATATATAAGAGAAATGTTTCTTACATGAACTGTAGATATATACATAACAAATGTGTCTATCTTAACTGTAGATAAAACAAATGTCTCTTACATGACCTGTAGTTGTAACAAATTTCTCTTACATTAACTGTAGGCATATATATATATATATAACAAATGTCTCTTACGTTAACAGTAGATATATAAAACAAATGTCTCTTACGTTAACAGTAGATATATAAAACAAATGTCTCTTATGTGAACTGTACACATATAAAAAACAAACGTCTGTTACATGAACTATAGATATATACATAAAACAAATGTCTCTACGTGAACTGTAGACATATACATAACAAATCTCTCTTACATGAGCTGTATATAATTATATAACAAATGTCTCTTACATGAGCTGTATATATATAACAAATGTCTCTTATGTGAACTGTACACATATAAAAAACAAACGTCTGTTACATGAACTATAGATATATACATAAAACAAATGTCTCTACGTGAACTGTAGACATATACATAACAAATCTCTCTTACATGAGCTGTATATAATTATATAACAAATGTCTCTTACATGAGCTGTATATATATATAACAAATGTCTTCACGTGAACTGTAGACATATACATAACAAATGTCTTCACGTGAACTGTAGACATATACATAACAAATCTCTCTTACATGAGCTGTATATATATATAACAAATGTCTCTTACATGAGCTGTATATATATATAACAAATGTCTCTTATGTGAACTGTACACATATAAAAAACAAACGTCTGTTACATGAACTATAGATATATACATAAAACAAATGTCTCTACGTGAACTGTAGACATATACATAACAAATCTCTCTTACATGAGCTGTATATATATATAACAAATGTCTTCACGTGAACTGTAGACATATACATAACAAATGTCTTCACGTGAACTGTAGACATATACATAACAAATCTCTCTTACATGAGCTGTATATAATTATATAACAAATGTCTCTTACATGAGCTGTATATATATATATAACAAATGTCTTCACGTGAACTGTAGACATATACATAACAAATCTCTCTTACATGAGCTGTATGTATATATATAACAAATGTCTCTACGTGAACTGTAGACATATACATAACAAATCTCTCTTACATGAGCTGTATATAATTATATAACAAATGTCTCTTACATGAGCTGTATATATATATAACAAATGTCTTCACGTGAACTGTAGACATATACATAACAAATTTCTCTTACATGAGCTGTATGTATATATATAACAAATGTCTCTACCTGAACTGTAGACATATACATAACAAATCTCTCTTACATGAGCTGTATATGATTATATAACAAATGTCTCTTACATGAGCTGTATATATATATAACAAATGTCTTCACGTGAACTGTAGACATATACATAACAAATCTCTCTTACATGAGCTGTATGTATATATATAACAAATGTCTCTTACATGAATTTAGATACATATATATGACAGTTTTTCTTACATAAAATGTAGATTTATAAAAATCAAACATCTCTCACATGAAATATATATATATATATATTTATCTAAAAGAAATATCCCTTGAATGAATTGTAGATATATATGTAACAAATATCTCTTACGTGAACTGTGTACATATATAACAAATGTATTTTACGTGAAATATAGATTACTGAGTACAAAAAACATAGTCTCGTAAATGTATTCTACATTACTGCATATATAAAATGAGCGTCTTTTATATTAAATTTAGATTGGACCTGTACAAAATCTGTCACATGAACTTTAGATTGGACTGTGTATAAAAACTGTCACATGAACTTTAGATTGGACCGTGTATAAAAAACATTCACATGAACTTTAGATTGGACCGTATATAAAAACATTTACATGAACACTAGAGAAGACTGGAAATATAAATCACATGTCTCTCGCAATAACTCTAGGCTACTAGATATATAAACACACATCCTTTACATGAACCCCAGACTGGATGTATGAAACACAAATATCTTACATAAACTTTAGATATATAAACACACTCACTTTTATGAACTCTATATCGGATGTATGAAACACAAATATTTTACATAAACTTTAGATATATAAACACACAACCTTTATATGAACCCTAGACTGGATGTATGAAACACAAATATCTTACATAAACTTTAGATATATAAACACACATCCTTTATATGAACCCTAGACTGGATGTATGAAACACAAATATCTTACATAAACTCTAGATATATAAACACACTCACTTATATGAACTCTAGACTGGATGTATGAAACACAAATCTCTTACATAAACTTTAGCTATATAAACACACATCCTTTATATGAACCCTAGACTGGATGTATGAAACACAAATCTCTTGCATAAACTCCAGATTATACAACATATATGCAAGACACGTTTGTCACATAAACTGTACATTAGACAGGATATATGAAACGTACGTCTCTTATATAAACTCCAAATTATACTCTATGTATAAAACACATATTTCTTGCATTAACTCTAGAATAGACTGGATATATATATATATATATCTCCTTCATCAACTCTATATTAGACTGGGTATACAAAACATACGTTTCTTATATAAACTCTAGATTAGATTAGATATATACATGCACTCAGGGTTAGCCACCCCCAGTGGCTCAGCGGTATGTCTGCGGATTTACAACGCTAAAAATCGGGTTTCTATACCCGTGGTAGGCAGAGCACAGATAGCCCATTGTGTACCTTTGTGAGTAATTGAAAACAACTCAGGGTTAGATTGGATATATGAAAAACAGACATCCCTAACGTGAAAAATGAATATATAGAGCATACATTTTCATGCCAAGTTAAGAAAATGTAGAGCACGTCTACCACTTTAAGACTTTGTATATAATATTCAGTCTCCTATAATTAGTCTATGTATGTATGAAACAAACGCTTATTACAAGTGTTATCAATATAAATATATATTACATGACTCCCACATAAATTGAGCTATGGATAGATAAAAGCAAATTCTATCACATAAACTGTAGGGAAATAAAAAAAAAGGTTTACCACATGAGTTGTGGATATATAAAACAAACATCTACCACATTAGGTGTGGATATATAAAACAAACATCTACCACATTAGGTGTGAATATATAAAACAAACATCTACCACATTAGGTGTGGATATATAAAACAAACATCTACCACATTAGGTGTGAATATATAAAACAAACATCTACCACATTAGGTGTGGATATATAAAACAAACATCTACCACATTAGGTGTGGATATATAAAACAAACAACCACCACATTAGGTGTGGATATATAAAACAAACATCTACCACATTAGGTGTGAATATATAAAACAAACATCTACCACATTAGGTGTGGACATATAAAACAAACATCTACCACATTAGGTGTGGATATATAAAACAAACATCTACCACATCAGGTGTGGATATATAAAACAAACATCTACCACATTAGGTGTGGATATATAAAACAAACATCTACCACATTAGGTGTGAATATATAAAACAAACATCTACCACATTAGATGTGGATATATAAAACAAACATCTATCACATTAGGTGTGGATATATAAAACAAACATCTACCACATTAAGTGTGGATATCTAAAACAAACATCTACCACATTAGGTGTGAATATATAAAACAAACATCTACCACATTAGGTGTGAATATATAAAACAAACATCTACCACATTAGGTGTGGATATATAAAACAAACATCTACCACATTAGGTGTGGATATATAAAACAAACATCCACCACATTAGGTGTGGATATCTAAAACAAACATCCACCACATTAGGTGTGGATATATAAAACAAACATCTACCACATTAGGTGTGAATATATAAAACAAACATCTACCACATTAGGTGTGGATATCTAAAACAAACATCCACCACATTAGGTGTGGATATCTAAAACAAACATCTACCACATTAGGTGTGGATATCTAAAACAAACATCTACCACATTAGGTGTGGATATCTAAAACAAACATCTACCACATTAGGTGTGGATATATAAAACAAACATCTACCACATTAGGTGTGGATATATAAAACAAACATCTACCACATTAGGTGTGAATATATAAAACAAACATCTACCACATTAGGTGTGGATATCTAAAACAAACATCTACCACATTAGGTGTGAATATATAAAACAAACATCTACCACATTAGGTGTGGATATCTAAAACAAACATCCACCACATTAGGTGTGGATATATAAAACAAACATCTACCACATTAGGTGTGAATATATAAAACAAACATCTACCACATTAGGTGTGGATATATAAAACAAACATCTACCACATCAGGTGTGAATATATAAAACAAACATCTACCACATTAGGTGTGGATATATAAAACAAACATCTACCACATTAGGTGTGGATATATAAAACAAACAACCACCACATTAGGTGTGGATATATAAAACAAACATCTACCACATTAGATGTGAATATATAAAACAAACATCTACCACATTAGGTGTGGACATATAAAACAAACATCTACCACATTAGGTGTGGATATATAAAACAAACATCTACCACATCAGGTGTGGATATATAAAACAAACATCTACCACATTAGGTGTGGATATATAAAACAAACATCTACCACATTAGGTGTGAATATATAAAACAAACATCTACCACATTAGATGTGGATATATAAAACAAACATCTATCACATTAGGTGTGGATATATAAAACAAACATCTACCACATTAGGTGTGGATATATAAAACAAACATCTACCACATTAGGTGTGAATATATAAAACAAACATCTACCACATTAGATGTGGATATATAAAACAAACATCTACCACATTAGGTGTGGATATCTAAAACAAACATCCACCACATTAGGTGTGGATATATAAAACAAACATCTACCACATCAGGTGTGAATATATAAAACAAACATCTACCACATTAGGTGTGGATATATAAAACAAACATATACCACATTAGGTGTGGATATATAAAACAAACAACCACCACATTAGGTGTGGATATATAAAACAAACATCTACCACATTAGGTGTGAATATATAAAACAAACATCTACCACATTAGGTGTGGACATATAAAACAAACATCTACCACATTAGGTGTGGATATATAAAACAAACATCTACCACATCAGGTGTGGATATATAAAACAAACATCTACCACATTAGGTGTGAATATATAAAACAAACATCTACCACATTAGATGTGGATAAAAAAACAATAATCTATCACATTAGGTGTGGATATATAAAACAAACATCTACCACATTAAGTGTGGATATATAAAACAAACATCTACCACATTAGGTGTGAATATATAAAACAAACATCTACCACATTAGGTGTGGATATCTAAAACAAACATCTACCACATTAGGTGTGGATATCTAAAACAAACATCTACCACATTAGGTGTGGATATATAAAACAAACATCTACCACATTAGGTGTGGATATATAAAACAAACATCTACCACATCAGGTGTGAATATATAAAACAAACATCTACCACATTAGGTGTGGATATATAAAACAAACATCTACCACATTAGGTGTGGATATCTAAAACAAACATCTATCACATTAGGTGTGGATATATAAAGTAAGAATTCCACATGAACTGTTGATATATGAAACACAATGGTCTTTCATATGAACTGCAGATAGATCAACTTTGGATATAAACTGTGGATATATGACACAAATATAAAAACAAAAAATTGCCACAATTCGAATAAATTTCAGCAGCATTGTACTACTGGTGACTAATCCTTAAGTCTAGGGCTAAAAATTGGGTTTCGATACCCACGATGGTCAAAGCACAGGTGTGTAGCTTTGTGATTAAAGGAAAAAGTTACTTTTCAATGGTTACTACCGCTAGTTACGGTGACATTACTGGTACTACATGTTTTATCTTATCATCTATTCATACCAAACCATACAGTGATTACTGAAGGTCAGCGTCTCTAGCTATTAGTTCATTTCATAGCAGCAATTGTAATCGTAATGCTCAATACGATAAAGAAAAAAATTATCTATACAACTGACGCCTTTGCTGTTTTATATATATAAACTGCTTGTTATCCAGGAAACAGGATAACAAATGTTAATATAATGATATGAAGAACAATTACTAGACACATCTTCAGTACTCTTCAGAACAAGCCCATTGTTCCCATGATTTGTGTTTTGTTTGTTTTACAAACAAATAGATTAAAAGCAGTTTGCATATCTACTCACTCCCCCTTCTATAGATACTCTCTTAACTATCAGAGGCAGCACAAAAATTTCTATTGCGCGACTATATCTATTTGGCATCCAAATTCACTACATTACTAACACTAGATTCCAATCACACGAACAAACTGTTCAACTTTCAACCTTTAATAAAAGATTAAAACTATACAGATTATTCAACTTTAATACACGATTAAAACTATACACCGTCTCCAAATTTAATAATGACTAAAACTATACACAGTCTTTAACTTTAATACATGATTAAAACTATAAACCGTCTCCAACTTTAATACACGATGAAAACTATACACCGTCTCCAAATTTAATACATGATTAAAACTATACACCGTCTACAACTTTAATACATGATTAAAATTATTCACTGTCTAAAACTTTAATACATTACTAAAACTATTCAACCTTTCTCCCGTTAGAGGTAAGAAACAAGTTCTAATACAGTATTTAAATAATTTTCTCCCTCGAACTTCAAAGTGAATAAAAGAGTTCATCACTGGGTGACAAAAACTAACAGGTTTCTTACGAGTTCCTACGTTACAGAAACTACTTATTTCTCAAAATTTAGTAGGAGACCAAATATATTCAGCTTCGTAATGTACTAAATCACTAAAACTAGACCTTATGAAACTTTTCTAAATGATTAAAACTATTCAATCAAACTTTACTTTGTGACTACAATCATTCGGGCTCTCAGACTTCACTAAAACACTAAAAAATATTTAACTTCTAAAACTTTACAACACATATATAAAATACTGAACACTGAACAAGTAAAATTCAAATACTCTTGTTAAAGACAGATTCAACTAATGTGTACTACTGTAACTCTTGTTAAAGACAGGAACACAGCACAACTAATGTGTACTACTGTTACTCCTGTTAAAGACAGGAACACAGCACAACTAATGTGTACTACTGTTACTCCTGTTAAAGAGAGGAACACAGCACAACTAATGTGTACTACTGTTACTCCTGTTAAAGACAGGAACACAGCACAACTAATGTGTACTACTGTTACTCCTGTTAAAGAGAGGAACACAGCACAACTAATGTGTACTACTGTTACTCCTGTTAAAGACATAGGAACACAGCACAACTAATGTGTACTACTGTTACTCCTGTTAAAGACATAGGAACACAGCACAACTAATGTGTACTACTGTTACTCCTGTTAAAGACATAGGAACACAGCACAACTAATGTGTACTACTGTTACTCCTGTTAAAGACAGGAACACAGCACAACTAATGTGTACTACTGTTACTCCTGTTAAAGAGAGGAACACAGCACAACTAATGTGTACTACTGTTACTCCTGTTAAACACAGGAACACAGCACAACTAATGTGTACTACTGTTACTCCTGTTAAAGACAGGAACACAGCACAACTAATGTGTACTACTGTTACTCCTGTTAAAGACATAGGAACACAGCACAACTAATGTGTACTACTGTTACTCCTGTTAAAGACATAGGAACACAGCACAACTAATGTGTACTACTGTTACTCCTGTTAAAGACATAGGAACACAGCACAACTAATGTGTACTACTGTTACTCCTGTTAAAGACATAGGAACACAGCACAACTAATGTGTACTACTGTTACTCCTGTTAAAGACATAGGAACACAGCACAACTAATGTGTACTACTGTTACTCCTGTTAAAGACATAGGAACACAGCACAACTAATGTGTACTACTGTTACTCTTGTTAAAGACATAGGAACACAGCACAACTAATGTGTACTACTGTTACTCCTGTTAAAGACATAGGAACACAGCACAACTAATGTGTACTACTGTTACTCCTGTTAAAGACATAGGAACACAGCACAACTAATGTGTACTACTGTTACTCCTGTTAAAGACATAGGAACACAGCACAACTAATGTGTACTACTGTTACTCCTGTTAAAGACATAGGAACACAGCACAACTAATGTGTACTACTGTTACTCCTGTTAAAGACAGGAACACAGCACAACTAATGTGTACTACTGTTACTCCTGTTAAAGACAGAGGAACACAGCACAACTAATGTGTACTACTGTTACTCCTGTTAAAGACAGGAACACAGCACAACTAATGTGTACTACTGTTACTCCTGTTAAAGACATAGGAACACAGCACAACTAATGTGTACTACTGTTACTCCTGTTAAAGACATAGGAACACAGCACAACTAATGTGTACTACTGTTACTCCTGTTAAAGACATAGGAACACAGCACAACTAATGTGTACTACTGTTACTCCTGTTAAAGACATAGGAACACAGCACAACTAATGTGTACTACTGTTACTCCTGTTAAAGACATAGGAACACAGCACAACTAATGTGTACTACTGTTACTCCTGTTAAAGACATAGGAACACAGCACAACTAATGTGTACTACTGTTACTCCTGTTAAAGACATAGGAACACAGCACAACTAATGTGTACTACTGTTACTCCTGTTAAAGACATAGGAACACAGCACAACTAATGTGTACTACTGTTACTCCTGTTAAAGACATAGGAACACAGCACAACTAATGTGTACTACTGTTACTCCTGTTAAAGACATAGGAACACAGCACAACTAATGTGTACTACTGTTACTCCTGTTAAAGACATAGGAACACAGCACAACTAATGTGTACTACTGTTACTCCTGTTAAAGACATAGGAACACAGCACAACTAATGTGTACTACTGTTACTCCTGTTAAAGACATAGGAACACAGCACAACTAATGTGTACTACTGTTACTCCTGTTAAAGACATAGGAACACAGCACAACTAATGTGTACTACTGTTACTCCTGTTAAAGACATAGGAACACAGCACAACTAATGTGTACTACTGTTACTCCTGTTAAAGACAGGAACACAGCACAACTAATGTGTACTACTGTTACTCCTGTTAAAGACAGGAACACAGCACAACTAATGTGTACTACTGTTACTCCTGTTAAAGACAGAAACACAGCACAACTAATGTGTACTACTGTTACTCCTGTTAAAGACAGGAACACAGCACAACTAATGTGTACTACTGTTACTCCTGTTAAAGACATAGGAACACAGCACAACTAATGTGTACTACTGTTACTCCTGTTAAAGACAGGAACACAGCACAACTAATGTGTACTACTGTTACTCCTGTTAAAGACAGGAACACAGCACAACTAATGTGTACTACTGTTACTCCTGTTAAAGACAGGAACACAGCACAACTAATGTGTACTACTGTTACTCCTGTTAAAGACAGGAACACAGCACAACTAATGTGTACTACTGTTACTCCTGTTAAAGACATAGGAACACAGCACAACTAATGTGTACTACTGTTACTCCTGTTAAAGAGAGGAACACAGCACAACTAATGTGTACTACTGTTACTCCTGTTAAAGACATAGGAACACAGCACAACTAATGTGTACTACTGTTACTCCTGTTAAAGACATAGAACACAGCACAACTAATGTGTACTACTGTTACTCCTGTTAAAGACATAGGAACACAGCACAACTAATGTGTACTACTGTTACTCCTGTTAAAGACATAGGAACACAGCACAACTAATGTGTACTACTGTTACTCCTGTTAAAGACATAGGAACACAGCACAACTAATGTGTACTACTGTTACTCCTGTTAAAGACATAGGAACACAGCACAACTAATGTGTACTACTGTTACTCCTGTTAAAGACAGGAACACAGCACAACTAATGTGTACTACTGTTACTCCTGTTAAAGACATAGGAACACAGCACAACTGTTAAAAGACAGGAACACAGCACAACTAATGTGTACTACTGTTACTCCTGTTAAAGACATAGGAACACAGCACAACTAATGTGTACTACTGTTACTCCTGTTAAAGACATAGGAACACAGCACAACTAATGTGTACTACTGTTACCCTGTTAAAGACATAGGAACACAGCACAACTAATGTGTACTACTGTTACTCCTGTTAAAGACAGGAACACAGCACAACTAATGTGTACTACTGTTACTCCTGTTAAAGACAGGAACACAGCACAACTAATGTGTACTACTGTTACTCCTGTTAAAGACATAGGAACACAGCACAACTAATGTGTACTACTGTTACTCCTGTTAAAGACATAGGAACACAGCACAACTAATGTGTACTACTGTTACTCCTGTTAAAGACATAGGAACACAGCACAACTAATGTGTACTACTGTTACTCCTGTTAAAGACATAGGAACACAGCACAACTAATGTGTACTACTGTTACTCCTGTTAAAGACATAGGAACACAGCACAACTAATGTGTACTACTGTTACTCCTGTTAAAGACAGGAACACAGCACAACTAATGTGTACTACTGTTACTCCTGTTAAAGACATAGGAACACAGCACAACTAATGTGTACTACTGTTACTCCTGTTAAAGACATAGGAACACAGCACAACTAATGTGTACTACTGTTACTGTTACTCCTGTTAAAGACATAGGAACACAGCACAACTAATGTGTACTACTGTTACTCCTGTTAAAGACATAGGAACACAGCACAACTAATGTGTACTACTGTTACTCCTGTTAAAGACATAAAACACAGCACAACTAATGTGTACTACTGTTACTCCTGTTAAAGACATAGGAACACAGCACAACTAATGTGTACTACTGTTACTCCTGTTAAAGACAGGAACACAGCACAACTAATGTGTACTACTGTTACTCCTGTTAAAGACATAGGAACACAGCACAACTAATGTGTACTACTGTTACTCCTGTTAAAGACAGGAACACAGCACAACTAATGTGTACTACTGTTACTCCTGTTAAAGACAGGAACACAGCACAACTAATGTGTACTACTGTTACTCCTGTTAAAGACAGGAACACAGCACAACTAATGTGTACTACTGTTACTCCTGTTAAAGACATAGGAACACAGCACAACTAATGTGTACTACTGTTACTCCTGTTAAAGACATAGGAACACAGCACAACTAATGTGTACTACTGTTACTCCTGTTAAAGACATAGGAACACAGCACAACTAATGTGTACTACTGTTACTCCTGTTAAAGACATAGGAACACAGCACAACTAATGTGTACTACTGTTACTCCTGTTAAAGACATAGGAACACAGCACAACTAATGTGTACTACTGTTACTCCTGTTAAAGACATAGGAACACAGCACAACTAATGTGTACTACTGTTACTCCTGTTAAAGACATAGGAACACAGCACAACTAATGTGTACTACTGTTACTCCTGTTAAAGACATAGGAACACAGCACAACTAATGTGTACTACTGTTACTCTTACTACTGTTACCCCTGTTAAAGACAGGAACACAGCACAACTAATGTGTACTACTGTTACTCCTGTTAAAGACATAGGAACACAGCACAACTAATGTGTACTACTGTTACTCCTGTTAAAGACATAGGAACACAGCACAACTAATGTGTACTACTGTTACTCCTGTTAAAGACATAGGAACACAGCACAACTAATGTGTACTACTGTTACTCCTGTTAAAGACAGGAACACAGCACAACTAATGTGTACTACTGTTACTCCTGTTAAAGACATAGGAACACAGCACAACTAATGTGTACTACTGTTACTCCTGTTAAAGACATAGGAACACAGCACAACTAATGTGTACTACTGTTACTCCTGTTAAAGACATAGGAACACAGCACAACTAATGTGTACTACTGTTACTCCTGTTAAAGACATAGGAACACAGCACAACTAATGTGTACTACTGTTACTCCTGTTAAAGACATAGGAACACAGCACAACTAATGTGTACTACTGTTACTCCTGTTAAAGACATAGGAACACAGCACAACTAATGTGTACTACTGTTACTCCTGTTAAAGATAGGAACACAGCACAACTAATGTGTACTACTGTTACTCCTGTTAAAGATAGGAACACAGCACAACTAATGTGTACTACTGTTACTCCTGTTAAAGACAGGAACACAGCACAACTAATGTGTACTACTGTTACTCCTGTTAAAGACAGGAACACAGCACAACTAATGTGTACTACTGTTACTCCTGTTAAAGACATAGGAACACAGCACAACTAATGTGTACTACTGTTACTCTGTTAAAGACATAGGAACACAGCACAACTAATGTGTACTACTGTTACTCCTGTTAAAGACATAGGAACACAGCACAACTAATGTGTACTACTGTTACTCCTGTTAAAGACATAGGAACACAGCACAACTAATGTGTACTACTGTTAAAGACATAGGAACACAGCACAACTAATGTGTACTACTGTTACTCCTGTTAAAGACATAGGAACACAGCACAACTAATGTGTACTACTGTTACTCCTGTTAAAGACATAGGAACACAGCACAACTAATGTGTACTACTGTTACTCCTGTTAAAGACAGGAACACAGCACAACTAATGTGTACTACTGTTACTCCTGTTAAAGACATAGGAACACAGCACAACTAATGTGTACTACTGTTACTCCTGTTAAAGACACAGGAACACAGCACAACTAATGTGTACAACTGTTACTCCTGTTAAAGACATAGTAACACAACACAACCTATGTGTACTACTGTCATACCTGCTAAAGACATAAAAACACAGCACAACTGTGTACTACTGTTACTGTTAAAGACAGGAACACAGCACAACTAATGTGTACTACAACTAATGTGTACTGTTAAAGACAGGAGGACACAGCACAACTAATGTGTACTACTGTTACTCCTGTTAAAGACATAGGAACACAGCACAACTAATGTGTACTACTGTTACTCCTGTTAAAGACATAGGAACACAGCACAACTAATGTGTACTACTGTTACTCCTGTTAAAGACATAGGAACACAGCACAACTAATGTGTACTACTGTTACTCCTGTTAAAGACAGGAACACAGCACAACTAATGTGTACTACTGTTACTCCTGTTAAAGACATAGGAACACAGCACAACTAATGTGTACTACTGTTACTCCTGTTAAAGACATAGGAACACAGCACAACTAATGTGTACTACTGTTACTCCTGTTAAAGACAGGAACACAGCACAACTAATGTGTACTACTGTTACTCCTGTTAAAGACAGGAACACAGCACAACTAATGTGTACTACTGTTACTCCTGTTAAAGACAGGAACACAGCACAACTAATGTGTACTACTGTTACTCCTGTTAAAGACAGGAACACAGCACAACTAATGTGTACTACTGTTACTCCTGTTAAAGACAGGAACACAGCACAACTAATGTGTACTACTGTTACTCCTGTTAAAGACAGGAACACAGCACAACTAATGTGTACTACTGTTACTCCTGTTAAAGACATAGGAACACAGCACAACTAATGTGTACTACTGTTACTCCTGTTAA
The DNA here is from genome assembly GCF_004210375.1 of Tachypleus tridentatus. NCBI lineage: Eukaryota > Metazoa > Arthropoda > Merostomata > Xiphosura > Limulidae > Tachypleus > Tachypleus tridentatus. The sequence continues at coordinate 652,138 of NC_134825.1, read as the reverse complement.
AGACATAGGAACACAGCACAACTAATGTGTACTACTGTTACTCCTGTTAAAGACATAGGAACACAGCACAACTAATGTGTACTACTGTTACTCACAGCACAACTAATGTGTACTACTGTTACTCCTGTTAAAGACATAGGAACACAGCACAACTAATGTGTACTACTGTTACTCCTGTTAAAGACAGGAACACAGCACAACTAATGTGTACTACTGTTACTCCTGTTAAAGACATAGGAACACAGCACAACTAATGTGTACTACTGTTACTCCTGTTAAAGACAGGAACACAGCACAACTAATGTGTACTACTGTTACTCCTGTTAAAGACATAGGAACACAGCACAACTAATGTGTACTACTGTTACTCCTGTTAAAGACATAGGAACACAGCACAACTAATGTGTACTACTGTTACTCCTGTTAAAGACATAGGAACACAGCACAACTAATGTGTACTACTGTTACTCCTGTTAAAGACATAGGAACACAGCACAACTAATGTGTACTACTGTTACTCCTGTTAAAGACAGGAACACAGCACAACTAATGTGTACTACTGTTACTCCTGTTAAAGACATAGGAACACAGCACAACTAATGTGTACTACTGTTACTCCTGTTAAAGACAGGAACACAGCACAACTAATGTGTACTACTGTTACTCCTGTTAAAGACATAGAACACAGCACAACTAATGTGTACTACTGTTACTCCTGTTAAAGACATAGGAACACAGCACAACTAATGTGTACTACTGTTACTCCTGTTAAAGACATAGGAACACAGCACAACTAATGTGTACTACTGTTACTCCTGTTAAAGACATAGGAACACAGCACAACTAATGTGTACTACTGTTACTCCTGTTAAAGACAGGAACACAGCACAACTAATGTGTACTACTGTTACTCCTGTTAAAGACATAGGAACACAGCACAACTAATGTGTACTACTGTTACTCCTGTTAAAGACATAGGAACACAGCACAACTAATGTGTACTACTGTTACTCCTGTTAAAGACATAGGAACACAGCACAACTAATGTGTACTACTGTTACTCCTGTTAAAGACATAGGAACACAGCACAACTAATGTGTACTACTGTTACTCCTGTTAAAGACATAGGAACACAGCACAACTAATGTGTACTACTGTTACTCCTGTTAAAGACATAGGAACACAGCACAACTAATGTGTACTACTGTTACTCCTGTTAAAGACAGGAACACAGCACAACTAATGTGTACTACTGTTACTCCTGTTAAAGACATAGGAACACAGCACAACTAATGTGTACTACTGTTACTCCTGTTAAAGACATAGGAACACAGCACAACTAATGTGTACTACTGTTACTCCTGTTAAAGACATAGGAACACAGCACAACTAATGTGTACTACTGTTACTCCTGTTAAAGACAGGAACACAGCACAACTAATGTGTACTACTGTTACTCCTGTTAAAGACATAGGAACACAGCACAACTAATGTGTACTACTGTTACTCCTGTTAAAGACATAGGAACACAGCACAACTAATGTGTACTACTGTTACTCCTGTTAAAGACATAGGAACACAGCACAACTAATGTGTACTACTGTTACTCCTGTTAAAGACATAGGAACACAGCACAACTAATGTGTACTACTGTTACTCCTGTTAAAGACAGGAACACAGCACAACTAATGTGTACTACTGTTACTCCTGTTAAAGACAGGAACACAGCACAACTAATGTGTACTACTGTTACTCCTGTTAAAGACATAGGAACACAGCACAACTAATGTGTACTACTGTTACTCCTGTTAAAGACATAAAACACAGCACAACTAATGTGTACTACTGTTACTCCTGTTAAAGACATAGGAACACAGCACAACTAATGTGTACTACTGTTACTCCTGTTAAAGACATAGGAACACAGCACAACTAATGTGTACTACTGTACTCTTCTTAAAGACAGGAACAGTTAAAGACATAGTAACACAGCACAACTAATGTGTACTACTGTTACTCCTGTTAAAGACATAGGAACACAGCACAACTAATGTGTACTACTGTTACTCCTGTTAAAGACATAGGAACACAGCACAACTAATGTGTACTACTGTTACTCCTGTTAAAGACATAGGAACACAGCACAACTAATGTGTACTACTGTTACTCCTGTTAAAGACAGGAACACAGCACAACTAATGTGTACTACTGTTACTCCTGTTAAAGACAGGAACACAGCACAACTAATGTGTACTACTGTTACTCCTGTTAAAGACATAGGAACACAGCACAACTAATGTGTACTACTGTTACTCCTGTTAAAGACAGGAACACAGCACAACTAATGTGTACTACTGTTACTCCTGTTAAAGACAGGAACACAGCACAACTAATGTGTACTACTGTTACTCCTGTTAAAGACAGGAACACAGCACAACTAATGTGTACTACTGTTACTCCTGTTCAAAAGAGGAACACAGCACAACTAATGTGTACTACTGTTACTCCTGTTAAAGACAGGAACACAGCACAACTAATGTGTACTACTGTTACTCCTGTTAAAGACATAGGAACACAGCACAACTAATGTGTACTACTGTTACTCCTGTTAAAGACATAGGAACACAGCACAACTAATGTGTACTACTGTTACTCCTGTTAAAGACATAGGAACACAGCACAACTAATGTGTACTACTGTTACTCCTGTTAAAGACATAGGAACACAGCACAACTAATGTGTACTACTGTTACTCCTGTTAAAGACATAGGAACACAGCACAACTAATGTGTACTACTGTTACTCCTGTTAAAGACATAGGAACACAGCACAACTAATGTGTACTACTGTTACTCCTGTTAAAGACATAGGAACACAGCACAACTAATGTGTACTACTGTTACTCCTGTTAAAGACATAGGAACACAGCACAACTAATGTGTACTACTGTTACTCCTGTTAAAGACATAGGAACACAGCACAACTAATGTGTACTACTGTTACTCCTGTTAAAGACACAACTAATGGAACACAGCAGAACTAATGTGTACTACTGTTACTCCTGTTAAAGACATAGGAACACAGCACAACTAATGTGTACTACTGTTACTCCTGTTAAAGACATAGGAACACAGCACAACTAATGTGTACTACTGTTACTCCTGTTAAAGACATAGGAACACAGCACAACTAATGTGTACTACTGTTACTCCTGTTAAAGACATAGGAACACAGCACAACTAATGTGTACTACTGTTACTCCTGTTAAAGACATAGGAACACAGCACAACTAATGTGTACTACTGTTACTCCTGTTAAAGACATAGGAACACAGCACAACTAATGTGTACTACTGTTACTCCTGTTAAAGACAGGAACACAGCACAACTAATGTGTACTACTGTTACTCCTGTTAAAGACAGGAACACAGCACAACTAATGTGTACTACTGTTACTCCTGTTAAAGACAGGAACACAGCACAACTAATGTGTACTACTGTTACTCCTGTTAAAGACAGGAACACAGCACAACTAATGTGTACTACTGTTACTCCTGTTAAAGACATAGGAACACAGCACAACTAATGTGTACTACTGTTACTCCTGTTAAAGACATAGGAACACAGCACAACTAATGTGTACTACTGTTACTCCTGTTAAAGACATAGGAACACAGCACAACTAATGTGTACTACTGTTACTCCTGTTAAAGACATAGGAACACAGCACAACTAATGTGTACTACTGTTACTCCTGTTAAAGACATAGGAACACAGCACAACTAATGTGTACTACTGTTACTCCTGTTAAAGACATAGGAACACAGCACAACTAATGTGTACTACTGTTACTCCTGTTAAAGACATAGGAACACAGCACAACTAATGTGTACTACTGTTACTCCTGTTAAAGACATAGGAACACAGCACAACTAATGTGTACTACTGTTACTCCTGTTAAAGACAGGAACACAGCACAACTAATGTGTACTACTGTTACTCCTGTTAAAGACATAGGAACACAGCACAACTAATGTGTACTACTGTTACTCCTGTTAAAGACATAGGAACACAGCACAACTAATGTGTACTACTGTTACTCCTGTTAAAGACATAGGAACACAGCACAACTAATGTGTACTACTGTTACTCCTGTTAAAGACATAGGAACACAGCACAACTAATGTGTACTACTGTTACTCCTGTTAAAGACAGGAACACAGCACAACTAATGTGTACTACTGTTACTCCTGTTAAAGACATAGGAACACAGCACAACTAATGTGTACTACTGTTACTCCTGTTAAAGACATAGGAACACAGCACAACTAATGTGTACTACTGTTACTCCTGTTAAAGACAGGAACACAGCACAACTAATGTGTACTACTGTTACTCCTGTTAAAGACAGGAACACAGCACAACTAATGTGTACTACTGTTACTCCTGTTAAAGACATAGGAACACAGCACAACTAATGTGTACTACTGTTACTCCTGTTAAAGACAGGAACACAGCACAACTAATGTGTACTACTGTTACTCCTGTTAAAGACATAGGAACACAGCACAACTAATGTGTACTACTGTTACTCCTGCTAAAGACATTAAACACAGCACAACTAATGTGTACTACTGTTACTCCTGTTAAAGACATAGGAACACAGCACAACTAATGTGTACTACTGTTACTCCTGTTAAAGACATAGGAACACAGCACAACTAATGTGTACTACTGTTACTCCTGTTAAAGACATAGGAACACAGCACAACTAATGTGTACTACTGTTACTCCTGTTAAAGACATAGGAACACAGCACAACTAATGTGTACTACTGTTACTCCTGTTAAAGACAGGAACACAGCACAACTAATGTGTACTACTGTTACTCCTGTTAAAGACATAGGAACACAGCACAACTAATGTGTACTACTGTTACTCCTGTTAAAGACAGGAACACAGCACAACTAATGTGTACTACTGTTACTCCTGTTAAAGACATAGGAACACAGCACAACTAATGTGTACTACTGTTACTCCTGTTAAAGACATAGGAACACAGCACAACTAATGTGTACTACTGTTACTCCTGTTAAAGACATAGGAACACAGCACAACTAATGTGTACTACTGTTACTCCTGTTAAAGACATAGGAACACAGCACAACTAATGTGTACTACTGTTACTCCTGTTAAAGACAGGAACACAGCACAACTAATGTGTACTACTGTTACTCCTGTTAAAGACATAGGAACACAGCACAACTAATGTGTACTACTGTTACTCCTGTTAAAGACATAGGAACACAGCACAACTAATGTGTACTACTGTTACTCCTGTTAAAGACATAGGAACACAGCACAACTAATGTGTACTACTGTTACTCCTGTTAAAGACAGGAACACAGCACAACTAATGTGTACTACTGTTACTCCTGTTAAAGACAGGAACACAGCACAACTAATGTGTACTACTGTTACTCCTGTTAAAGACAGGAACACAGCACAACTAATGTGTACTACTGTTACTCCTGTTAAAGACATAGGAACACAGCACAACTAATGTGTACTACTGTTACTCCTGTTAAAGACAGGAACACAGCACAACTAATGTGTACTACTGTTACTCCTGTTAAAGACATAGGAACACAGCACAACTGTGTAATGTGTACTACACAGCACAACTAATGTTACTACTGTTACTGTTAAAGACATAGGAACACAGCACAACTAATGTGTACTACTGTTACTCCTGTTAAAGACATAGGAACACAGCACAACTAATGTGTACTACTGTTACTCCTGTTAAAGACATAGGAACACAGCACAACTAATGTGTACTACTGTTACTCCTGTTAAAGACATAGGAACACAGCACAACTAATGTGTACTACTGTTACTCCTGTTAAAGACATAGGAACACAGCACAACTAATGTGTACTACTGTTACTCCTGTTAAAGACATAGGAACACAGCACAACTAATGTGTACTACTAATGTTACTGTTACTCCTGTTAAAGACATAGGAACACAGCACAACTAATGTGTACTACTGTTACTCCTGTTAAAGACAGGAACACAGCACAACTAATGTGTACTACTGTTACTCCTGTTAAAGACATAGGAACACAGCACAACTAATGTGTACTACTGTTACTCCTGTTAAAGACATAGGAACACAGCACAACTAATGTGTACTACTGTTACTCCTGTTAAAGACATAGGAACACAGCACAACTAATGTGTACTACTGTTACTCCTGTTAAAGACATAGGAACACAGCACAACTAATGTGTACTACTGTTACTCCTGTTAAAGACATAGGAACACAGCACAACTAATGTGTACTACTGTTACTCCTGTTAAAGACATAGGAACACAGCACAACTAATGTGTACTACTGTTACTCCTGTTAAAGACATAGGAACACAGCACAACTAATGTGTACTACTGTTACTCCTGTTAAAGATAGGAACACAGCACAACTAATGTGTACTACTGTTACTCCTGTTAAAGACAGGAACACAGCACAACTAATGTGTACTACTGTTACTCCTGTTAAAGACATAGGAACACAGCACAACTAATGTGTACTACTGTTACTCCTGTTAAAGACATAGGAACACAGCACAACTAATGTGTACTACTGTTACTCCTGTTAAAGACATAGGAACACAGCACAACTAATGTGTACTACTGTTACTCCTGTTAAAGACATAGGAACACAGCACAACTAATGTGTACTACTGTTACTCCTGTTAAAGACATAGGAACACAGCACAACTAATGTGTACTACTGTTACTCCTGTTAAAGACATAGGAACACAGCACAACTAATGTGTACTACTGTTACTCCTGTTAAAGACATAGGAACACAGCACAACTAATGTGTACTACTGTTACTCCTGTTAAAGACAGGAACACAGCACAACTAATGTGTACTACTGTTACTCCTGTTAAAGACAGGAACACAGCACAACTAATGTGTACTACTGTTACTCCTGTTAAAGACATAGGAACACAGCACAACTAATGTGTACTACTGTTACTCCTGTTAAAGACATAGGAACACAGCACAACTAATGTGTACTACTGTTACTCCTGTTAAAGACAGGAACACAGCACAACTAATGTGTACTACTGTTACTCCTGTTAAAGACATAGGAACACAGCACAACTAATGTGTACTACTGTTACTCCTGTTAAAGACATAGGAACACAGCACAACTAATGTGTACTACTGTTACTCCTGTTAAAGACATAGGAACACAGCACAACTAATGTGTACTACTGTTACTCCTGTTAAAGACATAGGAACACAGCACAACTAATGTGTACTACTGTTACTCCTGTTAAAGATAGGTACACAGCACAACTAATGTGTACTACTGTTACTCCTGTTAAAGACATAGGAACACAGCACAACTAATGTGTACTACTGTTACTCCTGTTAAAGACATAGGAACACAGCACAACTAATGTGTACTACTGTTACTCCTGTTAAAGACATAGGAACACAGCACAACTAATGTGTACTACTGTTACTCCTGTTAAAGACATAGGAACACAGCACAACTAATGTGTACTACTGTTACTCCTGTTAAAGACATAGGAACACAGCACAACTAATGTGTACTACTGTTACTCCTGTTAAAGACATAGGAACACAGCACAACTAATGTGTACTACTGTTACTCCTGTTAAAGACAGGAACACAGCACAACTAATGTGTACTACTGTTACTCCTGTTAAAGATAGGAACACAGCACAACTAATGTGTACTACTGTTACTCTGTTAAAGACATAGGAACACAGCACAACTAATGTGTACTACTGTTACTCCTGTTAAAGACATAGGAACACAGCACAACTAATGTGTACTACTGTTACTCCTGTTAAAGACATAGGAACACAGCACAACTAATGTGTACTACTGTTACTCTGTTAAAGACATAGGAACACAGCACAACTAATGTGTACTACTGTTACTCCTGTTAAAGACACACAGCACAACTAATGTGTACTACTGTTACTCCTGTTAAAGACAGGAACACAGCACAACTAATGTGTACTACTGTTACTCCTGTTAAAGACAGGAACACAGCACAACTAATGTGTACTACTGTTACTCCTGTTAAAGACATAGGAACACAGCACAACTAATGTGTACTACTGTTACTCCTGTTAAAGACAGGAACACAGCACAACTAATGTGTACTACTGTTACTCCTGTTAAAGACATAGGAACACAGCACAACTAATGTGTACTACTGTTACTCCTGTTAAAGACATAGGAACACAGCACAACTAATGTGTACTACTGTTACTCCTGTTAAAGACAGGAACACAGCACAACTAATGTGTACTACTGTTACTCCTGTTAAAGACATAGGAACACAGCACAACTAATGTGTACTACTGTTACTCCTGTTAAAGACATAGGAACACAGCACAACTAATGTGTACTACTGTTACTCCTGTTAAAGACAGGAACACAGCACAACTAATGTGTACTACTGTTACTCCTGTTAAAGACATAGGAACACAGCACAACTAATGTGTACTACTGTTACTCCTGTTAAAGACATAGGAACACAGCACAACTAATGTGTACTACTGTTACTCCTGTTAAAGACATAGGAACACAGCACAACTAATGTGTACTACTGTTACTCCTGTTAAAGACATAGGAACACAGCACAACTAATGTGTACTACTGTTACTCCTGTTAAAGACAGGAACACAGCACAACTAATGTGTACTACTGTTACTCCTGTTAAAGACAGGAACACAGCACAACTAATGTGTACTACTGTTACTCCTGTTAAAGACATAGGAACACAGCACAACTAATGTGTACTACTGTTACTCCTGTTAAAGACATAGGAACACAGCACAACTAATGTGTACTACTGTTACTCCTGTTAAAGACATAGGAACACAGCACAACTAATGTGTACTACTGTTACTCCTGTTAAAGACATAGGAACACAGCACAACTAATGTGTACTACTGTTACTCCTGTTAAAGACATAGGAACACAGCACAACTAATGTGTACTACTGTTACTCCTGTTAAAGACATAGGAACACAGCACAACTAATGTGTACTACTGTTACTCCTGTTAAAGACAGGAACACAGCACAACTAATGTGTACTACTGTTACTCCTGTTAAAGACATAGGAACACAGCACAACTAATGTGTACTACTGTTACTCCTGTTAAAGACAGGAACACAGCACAACTAATGTGTACTACTGTTACTCCTGTTAAAGACATAGGAACACAGCACAACTAATGTGTACTACTGTTACTCCTGTTAAAGACATAGGAACACAGCACAACTAATGTGTACTACTGTTACTCCTGTTAAAGACATAGGAACACAGCACAACTAATGTGTACTACTGTTACTCCTGTTAAAGACATAGGAACACAGCACAACTAATGTGTACTACTGTTACTCCTGTTAAAGACAGGAACACAGCACAACTAATGTGTACTACTGTTACTCCTGTTAAAGACAGGAACACAGCACAACTAATGTGTACTACTGTTACTCCTGTTAAAGACAGGAACACAGCACAACTAATGTGTACTACTGTTACTCCTGTTAAAGACAGGAACACAGCACAACTAATGTGTACTACTGTTACTCCTGTTAAAGACAGGAACACAGCACAACTAATGTGTACTACTGTTACTCCTGTTAAAGACAGGAACACAGCACAACTAATGTGTACTACTGTTACTCCTGTTAAAGACATAGGAACACAGCACAACTAATGTGTACTACTGTTACTCCTGTTAAAGACATAGGAACACAGCACAACTAATGTGTACTACTGTTACTCCTGTTAAAGACAGGAACACAGCACAACTAATGTGTACTACTGTTACTCCTGTTAAAGACATAGGAACACAGCACAACTAATGTGTACTACTGTTACTCCTGTTAAAGACATAGGAACACAGCACAACTAATGTGTACTACTGTTAAAGACAGGAACACAGCAAACTAATGTGTACTACTGTTACTCCTGTTAAAGACATAGGAACACAGCACAACTAATGTGTACTACTGTTACTCCTGTTAAAGACATAGGAACACAGCACAACTAATGTGTACTACTGTTACTCCTGTTAAAGACATAGGAACACAGCACAACTAATGTGTACTACTGTTACTCCTGTTAAAGACATAGGAACACAGCACAACTAATGTGTACTACTGTTACTCCTGTTAAAGACAGGAACACAGCACAACTAATGTGTACTACTGTTACTCCTGTTAAAGACATAGGAACACAGCACAACTAATGTGTACTACTGTTACTCCTGTTAAAGACATAGGAACACAGCACAACTAATGTGTACTACTGTTACTCCTGTTAAAGACAGGAACACAGCACAACTAATGTGTACTACTGTTACTCCTGTTAAAGATAGGAACACAGCACAACTAATGTGTACTACTGTTACTCCTGTTAAAGACATAGGAACACAGCACAACTAATGTGTACTACTGTTACTCCTGTTAAAGACAGGAACACAGCACAACTAATGTGTACTACTGTTACTCCTGTTAAAGACATAGGAACACAGCACAACTAATGTGTACTACTGTTACTCCTGTTAAAGACATAGGAACACAGCACAACTAATGTGTACTACTGTTACTCCTGTTAAAGACATAGGAACACAGCACAACTAATGTGTACTACTGTTACTAATGTGTACCTGTTAAAGACATAGGAACACAGCACAACTAATGTGTACTACTGTTACTCCTGTTAAAGACATAGGAACACAGCACAACTAATGTGTACTACTGTTACTCCTGTTAAAGACATAGGAACACAGCACAACTAATGTGTACTACTGTTACTCCTGTTAAAGACAGGAACACAGCACAACTAATGTGTACTACTGTTACCCTGTTAAAGACATAGGAACACAGCACAACTAATGTGTACTACTGTTACTCCTGTTAAAGACAGGAACACAGCACAACTAATGTGTACTACTGTTACTCCTGTTAAAGACATAGGAACACAGCACAACTAATGTGTACTACTGTTACTCCTGTTAAAGACATAGGAACACAGCACAACTAATGTGTACTACTGTTACTCCTGTTAAAGACATAGGAACACAGCACAACTAATGTGTACTACTGTTACTCCTGTTAAAGACAGGAACACAGCACAACTAATGTGTACTACTGTTACTCCTGTTAAAGACAGGAACACAGCACAACTAATGTGTACTACTGTTACTCCTGTTAAAGACATAGGAACACAGCACAACTAATGTGTACTACTGTTACTCCTGTTAAAGACATAGGAACACAGCACAACTAATGTGTACTACTGTTACTCCTGTTAAAGACATAGGAACACAGCACAACTAATGTGTACTACTGTTACTCCTGTTAAAGACAGGAACACAGCACAACTAATGTGTACTACTGTTACTCCTGTTAAAGACATAGGAACACAGCACAACTAATGTGTACTACTGTTACTCCTGTTAAAGACATAGGAACACAGCACAACTAATGTGTACTACTGTTACTCCTGTTAAAGACATAGGAACACAGCACAACTAATGTGTACTACTGTTACTCCTGTTAAAGACATAGGAACACAGCACAACTAATGTGTACTACTGTTACTCCTGTTAAAGACATAGGAACACAGCACAACTAATGTGTACTACTGTTACTCCTGTTAAAGACATAGGAACACAGCACAACTAATGTGTACTACTGTTACTCCTGTTAAAGACATAGGAACACAGCACAACTAATGTGTACTACTGTTACTCCTGTTAAAGACATAGGAACACAGCACAACTAATGTGTACTACTGTTACTCCTGTTAAAGACAGGAACACAGCACAACTAATGTGTACTACTGTTACTCCTGTTAAAGACAGGAACACAGCACAACTAATGTGTACTACTGTTACTCCTGTTAAAGACAGGAACACAGCACAACTAATGTGTACTACTGTTACTCCTGTTAAAGACATAGGAACACAGCACAACTAATGTGTACTACTGTTACTCCTGTTAAAGACATAGGAACACAGCACAACTAATGTGTACTACTGTTACTCCTGTTAAAGACATAGGAACACAGCACAACTAATGTGTACTACTGTTACTCCTGTTAAAGACATAGGAACACAGCACAACTAATGTGTACTACTGTTACTCCTGTTAAAGACATAGGAACACAGCACAACTAATGTGTACTACTGTTACTCTTCTTAAAGACAGGAACTGTTAAAGACATAGGAACACAGCACAACTAATGTGTACTACTGTTACTCCTGTTAAAGACAGGAACACAGCACAACTAATGTGTACTACTGTTACTCCTGTTAAAGACAGGAACACAGCACAACTAATGTGTACTACTGTTACTCCTGTTAAAGACAGGAACACAGCACAACTAATGTGTACTACTGTTACTCCTGTTAAAGACATAGGAACACAGCACAACTAATGTGTACTACTGTTACTCCTGTTAAAGACAGGAACACAGCACAACTAATGTGTACTACTGTTACTCTGTTAAAGACATAGGAACACAGCACAACTAATGTGTACTACTGTTACTCCTGTTAAAGACATAGGAACACAGCACAACTAATGTGTACTACTGTTACTCCTGTTAAAGATAGGAACACAGCACAACTAATGTGTACTACTGTTACTCCTGTTAAAGACATAGGAACACAGCACAACTAATGTGTACTACTGTTACTCCTGTTAAAGACATAGGAACACAGCACAACTAATGTGTACTACTGTTACTCCTGTTAAAGACATAGGAACACAGCACAACTAATGTGTACTACTGTTACTCCTGTTAAAGACATAGGAACACAGCACAACTAATGTGTACTACTGTTACTCCTGTTAAAGACATAGGAACACAGCACAACTAATGTGTACTACTGTTACTCCTGTTAAAGACAGGAACACAGCACAACTAATGTGTACTACTGTTACTCCTGTTAAAGACATAGGAACACAGCACAACTAATGTGTACTACTGTTACTCCTGTTAAAGACATAGGAACACAGCACAACTAATGTGTACTACTGTTACTCCTGTTAAAGACATAGGAACACAGCACAACTAATGTGTACTACTGTTACTCCTGTTAAAGACAGGAACACAGCACAACTAATGTGTACTACTGTTACTCCTGTTAAAGACAGGAACACAGCACAACTAATGTGTACTACTGTTACTCCTGTTAAAGACATAGGAACACAGCACAACTAATGTGTACTACTGTTACTCCTGTTAAAGACAGGAACACAGCACAACTAATGTGTACTACTGTTACTCCTGTTAAAGACAGGAACACAGCACAACTAATGTGTACTACTGTTACTCCTGTTAAAGACATAGGAACACAGCACAACTAATGTGTACTACTGCACTCTTCTTAAAGACAGGAACAGTTAAAGACATAGTAACACAGCACAACTAATGTAAACTACTGTTACTCCTGTTAAAGACATAGGAACACAGCACAACTAATGTGTACTACTGTTACTCCTGTTAAAGACATAGGAACACAGCACAACTAATGTGTACTACTGTTACTCCTGTTAAAGACATAGGAACACAGCACAACTAATGTGTACTACTGTTACTCCTGTTAAAGACATAGGAACACAGCACAACTAATGTGTACTACTGTTACTCCTGTTAAAGACATAGGAACACAGCACAACTAATGTGTACTACTGTTACTCCTGTTAAAGACAGGAACACAGCACAACTAATGTGTACTACTGTTACTCCTGTTAAAGACAGGAACACAGCACAACTAATGTGTACTACTGTTACTCCTGTTAAAGACAGGAACACAGCACAACTAATGTGTACTACTGTTACTCCTGTTAAAGACATAGGAACACAGCACAACTAATGTGTACTACTGTTACTCCTGTTAAAGACATAGGAACACAGCACAACTAATGTGTACTACTGTTACTCCTGTTAAAGACAGGAACACAGCACAACTAATGTGTACTACTGTTACTCCTGTTAAAGACATAGGAACACAGCACAACTAATGTGTACTACTGTTACTCCTGTTAAAGACATAGGAACACAGCACAACTAATGTGTACTACTGTTACTCCTGTTAAAGACATAGGAACACAGCACAACTAATGTGTACTACTGTTACTCCTGTTAAAGACATAGGAACACAGCACAACTAATGTGTACTACTGTTACTCCTGTTAAAGTCATAGGAACACAGCACAACTAATGTGTACTACTGTTAAAGACATAGGAACACAGCACAACTAATGTGTACTACTGTTACTCCTGTTAAAGACAAAAACACAGCACAACTAATGTGTACTACTGTTACTCCTGTTAAAGACATAGGAACACAGCACAACTAATGTGTACTACTGTTACTCCTGTTAAAGACATAGGAACACAGCACAACTAATGTGTACTACTGTTACTCCTGTTAAAGACATAGGAACACAGCACAACTAATGTGTACTACTGTTACTCCTGTTAAAGACATAGGAACACAGCACAACTAATGTGTACTACTGTGTACTACTGTTACCCTGTTAAAGACATAGGAACACAGCACAACTAATGTGTACTACTGTTACTCCTGTTAAAGACATAGGAACACAGCACAACTAATGTGTACTACTGTTACTCCTGTTAAAGACATAGGAACACAGCACAACTAATGTGTACTACTGTTACTCCTGTTAAAGACATAGGAACACAGCACAACTAATGTGTACTACTGTTACTCCTGTTAAAGACAGGAACACAGCACAACTAATGTGTACTACTGTTACTCCTGTTAAAGACAGGAACACAGCACAACTAATGTGTACTACTGTTACTCCTGTTAAAGACAGGAACACAGCACAACTAATGTGTACTACTGTTACTCCTGTTAAAGACAGGAACACAGCACAACTAATGTGTACTACTGTTACTCCTGTTAAAGACATAGGAACACAGCACAACTAATGTGTACTACTGTTACTCCTGTTAAAGACATAGGAACACAGCACAACTAATGTGTACTACTGTTACTCCTGTTAAAGACATAGGAACACAGCACAACTAATGTGTACTACTGTTACTCCTGTTAAAGACATAGGAACACAGCACAACTAATGTGTACTACTGTTACTCCTGTTAAAGACATAGGAACACAGCACAACTAATGTGTACTACTGTTACTCCTGTTAAAGACATAGGAACACAGCACAACTAATGTGTACTACTGTTACTCCTGTTAAAGACATAGGAACACAGCACAACTAATGTGTACTACTGTTACTCCTGTTAAAGACATAGGAACACAGCACAACTAATGTGTACTACTGTTACTCCTGTTAAAGACAGGAACACAGCACAACTAATGTGTACTACTGTTACTCCTGTTAAAGACAGGAACACAGCACAACTAATGTGTACTACTGTTACTCCTGTTAAAGACAGGAACACAGCACAACTAATGTGTACTACTGTTACTCCTGTTAAAGACATAGGAACACAGCACAACTAATGTGTACTACTGTTACTCCTGTTAAAGACATAGGAACACAGCACAACTAATGTGTACTACTGTTACTCCTGTTAAAGACATAGGAACACAGCACAACTAATGTGTACTACTGTTACTCCTGTTAAAGACATAGGAACACAGCACAACTAATGTGTACTACTGTTACTCCTGTTAAAGACATAGGAACACAGCACAACTAATGTGTACTACTGTTACTCCTGTTAAAGACATAGGAACACAGCACAACTAATGTGTACTACTGTTACTCCTGTTAAAGACATAGGAACACAGCACAACTAATGTGTACTACTGTTACTCCTGTTAAAGACATAGGAACACAGCACAACTAATGTGTACTACTGATACTCCTGTTAATAACATAGGAACACAGCTTAACTAATGTGTACTACTGTTACTACTGTTAAAGACATAGGAACACAGCACAACTAATGTGTACTACTGTTACTCCTGTTAAAGACATAGGAACACAGCACAACTAATGTGTACTACTGTTACTCCTGTTAAAGACATAACACAGCACAACTAATGTGTACTACTGTTACTCCTGTTAAAGACAGGAACACAGCACAACTAATGTGTACTACTGTTACTCCTGTTAAAGACATAGGAACACAGCACAACTAATGTGTACTACTGTTACTCCTGTTAAAGACATAGGAACACAGCACAACTAATGTGTACTACTGTTACTCCTGTTAAAGAGATAGGAACACATCACAACTAATGTGTACTACTGTTACTCCTGTTAAAGACAGGAACACAGCACAACTAATGTGTACTACTGTTACTCCTGTTAAAGACATAGGAACACAGCACAACTAATGTGTACTACTGTTACTCCTGTTAAAGACAGGAACACAGCACAACTAATGTGTACTACTGTTACTCCTGCTAAAGACATTAAACACAGCACAACTAATGTGTACTACTGTTATTCCTGTTAAAGACATAGGAACACAGCACAACTAATGTGTACTACTGTTACTCCTGTTAAAGACATAGGAACACAGCACAACTAATGTGTACTACTGTTACTCCTGTTAAAGACAGGAACACAGCACAACTAATGTGTACTACTGTTACTCCTGTTAAAGACATAGGAACACAGCACAACTAATGTGTACTACTGTTACTCCTGTTAAAGACATAGGAACACAGCACAACTAATGTGTACTACTGTTACTCCTGTTAAAGACATAGGAACACAGCACAACTAATGTGTACTACTGTTACTCCTGTTAAAGACATAGGAACACAGCACAACTAATGTGTACTACTGTTACTCCTGTTAAAGACAGCAGGAACACAGCACAACTAATGTGTACTACTGTTACTCCTGTTAAAGACATAGGAACACAGCACAACTAATGTGTACTACTGTTACTCCTGTTAAAGACATAGGAACACAGCACAACTAATGTGTACTACTGTTACTCCTGTTAAAGACAGGAACACAGCACAACTAATGTGTACTACTGTTACTCCTGTTAAAGACAGGAACACAGCACAACTAATGTGTACTACTGTTACTCCTGTTAAAGACATAGGAACACAGCACAACTAATGTGTACTACTGTTACTCCTGTTAAAGACATAGGAACACAGCACAACTAATGTGTACTACTGTTACTCCTGTTAAAGACATAGGAACACAGCACAACTAATGTGTACTACTGTTACTCCTGTTAAAGACATAGGAACACAGCACAACTAATGTGTACTACTGTTACTCCTGTTAAAGACAGGAACACAGCACAACTAATGTGTACTACTGTTACTCCTGTTAAAGACATAGGAACACAGCACAACTAATGTGTACTACTGTTACTCCTGTTAAAGACAGGAACACAGCACAACTAATGTGTACTACTGTTACTCCTGTTAAAGACATAGGAACACAGCACAACTAATGTGTACTACTGTTACTCCTGTTAAAGACATAGGAACACAGCACAACTAATGTGTACTACTGTTACTCCTGTTAAAGACAGGAACACAGCACAACTAATGTGTACTACTGTTACTCCTGTTAAAGACATAGGAACACAGCACAACTAATGTGTACTACTGTTAGCCTGTTAAAGACATAGGAACACAGCACAACTAATGTGTACTACTGTTACTCCTGTTAAAGACATAGGAACACAGCACAACTAATGTGTACTACTGTTACTCCTGTTAAAGACATAGGAACACAGCACAACTAATGTGTACTACTGTTACTCCTGTTAAAGACATAGGAACACAGCACAACTAATGTGTACTACTGTTACTCCTGTTAAAGACATAGGAACACAGCACAACTAATGTGTACTACTGTTACTCCTGTTAAAGACAGGAACACAGCACAACTAATGTGTACTACTGTTACTCCTGTTAAAGACAGGAACACAGCACAACTAATGTGTACTACTGTTACTCCTGTTAAAGACAGGAACACAGCACAACTAATGTGTACTACTGTTACTCCTGTTAAAGACAGGAACACAGCACAACTAATGTGTACTACTGTTACCCTGTTAAAGACATAGGAACACAGCACAACTAATGTGTACTACTGTTACTCCTGTTAAAGACATAGGAACACAGCACAACTAATGTGTACTACTGTTACTCCTGTTAAAGACAGGAACACAGCACAACTAATGTGTACTACTGTTACTCCTGTTAAAGACATAGGAACACAGCACAACTAATGTGTACTACTGTTACTCCTGTTAAAGACAGGAACACAGCACAACTAATGTGTACTACTGTTACTCCTGTTAAAGACAGGAACACAGCACAACTAATGTGTACTACTGTTACTCCTGTTAAAGACAGGAACACAGCACAACTAATGTGTACTACTGTTACTCCTGTTAAAGACATAGGAACACAGCACAACTAATGTGTACTACTGTTACTCCTGTTAAAGACATAGGAACACAGCACAACTAATGTGTACTACTGTTACCCTGTTAAAGACATAGGAACACAGCACAACTAATGTGTACTACTGTTACTCCTGTTAAAGACATAGGAACACAGCACAACTAATGTGTACTACTGTTACTCCTGTTAAAGACATAGGAACACAGCACAACTAATGTGTACTACTGTTACTCCTGTTAAAGACATAGGAACACAGCACAACTAATGTGTACTACTGTTACTCCTGTTAAAGACATAGGAACACAGCACAACTAATGTGTACTACTGTTACTCCTGTTAAAGACATAGGAACACAGCACAACTAATGTGTACTACTGTTACTCCTGTTAAAGACATAGGAACACAGCACAACTAATGTGTACTACTGTTACTCCTGTTAAAGACAACTAATGTGTACTACTGTTACTCCTGTTACACAGCACAACTAATGTGTACTACTGTTACTCCTGTTAAAGAGATAGGAACACAGCACAACTAATGTGTACTACTGTTACCCTGTTAAAGACATAGGAACACAGCACAACTAATGTGTACTACTGTTACTCCTGTTAAAGACATAGGAACACAGCACAACTAATGTGTACTACTGTTACTCCTGTTAAAGACATAGGAACACAGCACAACTAATGTGTACTACTGTTACTCTGTTAAAGACATAGGAACACAGCACAACTAATGTGTACTACTGTTACTCCTGTTAAAGACATAGGAACACAGCACAACTAATGTGTACTACTGTTACTCCTGTTAAAGACATAGGAACACAGCACAACTAATGTGTACTACTGTTACTCCTGTTAAAGACATAGGAACACAGCACAACTAATGTGTACTACTGTTACTCCTGTTAAAGACATAGGAACACAGCACAACTAATGTGTACTACTGTTACCCTGTTAAAGACATAGGAACACAGCACAACTAATGTGTACTACTGTTACTCCTGTTAAAGACATAGGAACACAGCACAACTAATGTGTACTACTGTTACTCCTGTTAAAGACATAGGAACACAGCACAACTAATGTGTACTACTGTTACTCCTGTTAAAGACATAGGAACACAGCACAACTAATGTGTACTACTGTTACTCCTGTTAAAGACATAGGAACACAGCACAACTAATGTGTACTACTGTTACCCTGTTAAAGACATAGGAACACAGCACAACTAATGTGTACTCCTGTTACTAAAGACATAGGAACACAGCACAACTAATGTGTACTACTGTTAAAGACAGGAACACAGCACAACTAATGTGTACTAGTGTTACTCCTGTTAAAGACAGAAACACAGCACAACTAATGTGTACTACTGTTACTCCTGTTAAAGACAGGAACACAGCACAACTAATGTGTACTACTGTTACTCCTGTTAAAGACATAGGAACACAGCACAACTAATGTGTACTACTGTTACTCCTGTTAAAGACATAGGAACACAGCACAACTAATGTGTACTACTGTTACTCCTGTTAAAGACAGGAACACAGCACAACTAATGTGTACTACTGTTACTCCTGTTAAAGACATAGGAACACAGCACAACTAATGTGTACTACTGTTACTCCTGTTAAAGATAGGAACACAGCACAACTAATGTGTACTACTGTTACTCCTGTTAAAGACATAGGAACACAGCACAACTAATGTGTACTACTGTTACTCCTGTTAAAGACAGGAACACAGCACAACTAATGTGTACTATTGTTAAAGACAGGAACACAGCACAACTAATGTGTACTACTGTTACCCTGTTAAAGACATAGGAACACAGCACAACTAATGTGTACTACTGTTACCCTGTTAAAGACATAGGAACACAGCACAACTAATGTGTACTACTGTTACCCTGTTAAAGACATAGGAACACAGCACAACTAATGTGTACTACTGTTACTCCTGTTAAAGACATAGGAACACAGCACAACTAATGTGTACTACTGTTAAAGACAGGAACACAGCACAACTAATGTGTACTACTGTTACTCCTGTTAAAGACAGGAACACAGCACAACTAATGTGTACTACTGTTACCCTGTTAAAGACAGGAACACAGCACAACTAATGTGTACTACTGTTACTCC